>NC_041384.1:24488682-24495030 GCF_002162155.2 Triticum dicoccoides
TTGCCATGACAGTTTGCATGCACACTGAAAACTTGCTCATCTTTGATGTACGTTTTTTTTTGAATTTTTACTATTCAGCAAAGATAATTTGAGGTAGTGTCTAGCAATGGATTCCGTCCATGTACTTATACAAGGCCACTATGAAATATACACTTTGCATCTATACAAGGCCACCAACAGTAATCGAGGTAAAATGAATGATATTTTCTCGTACTAGCAATATGTTTAATATTTGCATGCATGCAGTCATAATGACAGTCAGCTACTTCCTCCATCCAGTTTCCTTGCATGCAGGCGGCATATTAACGATCCTAATAAACGAAAAGAAAAGCTGACTTGCAAAGGAGACATTAAATTTTACATTGGTCATGTAATCTGAGTTTGTGGCCTGTATATAAAAATGGAGAGAGTATCCCTTAGTGAATGGTTTGACATGAACAAGCTGTCTGCCACTAACGCCACCCCTTCTTCCATTTACCATATCTTATTCAAGAAATCAAATATTATTCCCAACATTATTTAATTGAAGTCTCAATTTTTTTCCAGACATTCGAAACAACAAAGAGATTTCACGTCATTTTTTATTAAAGAAATCACAACATAGTTCTTATTTTAAAAAATAAACATATTATCATAAATCACTTAAATGAAAAAAATTTGATAATTAATGTATTTGGTTAAAATATAAATATATCATCTAGTTTTAATTTTTTTAATAACCAAAGATTTGTTCATATATGTTTGATAATGGGAAGGGTTAGCGGTGAGCCCTGATGTAGAACATAAAAAGGAGAGTTTAGTTATTCGCCATTAAAAAATGGCAAAACAAAATATCCAAATTCATTTATTGAATCAATGCAATACGATGCTTATGCAATGGTTAAATGATCACTATTAGGGAAAAGGCTAGCAGCAGCGCGGGTTTTAGGCCTATCAGTAGCGCGGGCTGGAGCGCTACTGGTACGACGCTACAACTAAAGGTTAGTAGTAGCATGGGTGAACCCACGCTACTGCTATATCGACTTAGTAGTAGCATTTTCTCCAAACAGCGCTACTGGTAATTACTAGTAGCGCTTCTCCCAGCACGCGCTACTACTATTATTTTGTATTTTATTTCTTTTTTATTTCATGTTTTATTCATACACATTTATACAAGTTTTCATACAACAGCAATTTAAAGATTGTTTTACATCATAATGAGTTATTACATCACTGGGTGAAAGAACCATGGACTAGTTTCAAGTGGATGGACATCCACTTGAAACTAATCCGTGGTTCTTTCACCCAATGATATAATAAATATTATCGCCGTCATCATCATCATCATCATATCATTAACAACTTATCATCATAATACATCATTGTCATATAACACCTCCTCATGATCATCGTTTTCATCAATGAGACATCACATAGCAAGTTGGTCACTAGTCATAATCACAACTACTCCTGATCATCTATACCTCTATACCTACAAATAAAGCAAGGTGCGTTTCGCCAATTTTTTCATCCGTTCACCGCTAAAAATAATTTTTTTCCTATCCGAGGTGGTACTAAATTTATATATGTTTGTCTGCTAGAATTTTTTTCATACGTGGGCCACACGTTATGGCCCAGCAAAGCCAGCCCATGTATTTTTCTGCCCACGCACTTGGGAAAATTATATTTTCCGCACAGGGCGAGAAATAGTTGAGTTTCCCACAGGACAACCAATATTGGGCTGGCCAATTTTTCTTTTTTTCCTGTGTTTTACTTCCATTTTTATTCTTATTTTCCCTTCCAAGTTTATTTTTCTTTTAGAATTTATTTCTTAAATTTAAAATCCTCAAAAAACATTCAGAATTAGTTTTTTTGGAAAATGTTCAAAATTCCAAAATTTTGTTACTATTTCAAAAAATATTCCAAACTTGCAAAGAGTTTCCCTTTTTAAAAAAATATTGTTTTTCAAAATTGTTCGAGATATCTAAAAATAAAATAGCATTTAAAAAATGCTCCAAATTCAAAAAATATTCTTGTTTTTGTGAAATTTTCACAATAAAAATAATGTTCGTTTAAAAAAGATACACGTTTTCTATTTTTTTAGAATTTTCAACACATGTTCCTGTTTTAAAAAAATTCACCAATAATTTTCGTGTTTCTGGTTGGAGTTTCGCACAAGACAACCAATAATGGGCTGTCCCAATTTTCTTTATTTATGTGTTTTACTTCTATTTTTACTCTCTTTCCTATCTCTTTTTTACCTTCCAAGTTTATTTTTCTTTTATAATTTATTTCATAAATAAAAAATTCTCAAAAAAGTTCAGACTTCATATTTGTTTTTTTGAATTGTTAAGAATTCAAATTCTTTGCTATTTTAAAAATATATTCGGAACTTGCGAAAGTGTTCCCATTTTATCAAAAACAATTATTGTTTTTCAAACTAGTTTGAGATGTCTGAAAAGAAAATAGCATTTCAAAAATGCTCGAAATTCAAAAAATATTATGTTTTACCGAAATTTGCATAATTAAAAATAATGTTTTGTATAAAAGATACACATTTTCCAAAAATCTTACGAAATTTGGACATATGTTCCCTTTTTAAAAAATGTTCACAAAGTCAAATAATGTAAATGTTTTATTAAAAAATTGGTGTTTTTAGAAAATATTTTTGAATTGAAAAAGATCTTTCCTTTCATATTTTGTTCGCGTTTTAAAAAGTGTACATTATTTTCAAAAAACTATTCCAGATTTAAATATTGTTCATGTTTCCTAGAATATTCAGAAACTTCATACCTTAAAGTCCCCTCGATTGGAAGGATTAAAAGGAAAAGTAGATTGAATAACTCATTGGTCTTCCCCGACGTACGATGACATAACAAAACTCTTAAACACCATCGATCAATGAATGGAAAAATAGCAGATTGATTCCTCCACACGCTGCGAAACCGAGAAGCTAATCGTTCGTTTTTTCCGTGTGCACATAGGGTTTTGCTTTCACATATAATTCTCACTGACTTTAAATGCATACTATTTTATCTCCTGTTGCAACGCACGAGCATGTGTGCTATTCTACTCATGACACTGGATGTGGTTTATTGCTAGGCTAAATGCCTTAAAGAAAAGAATTGATTAAGAGGTGGAGCATGTCTTGCGTTTTAATAGCCGATCCATATTTCCGACCAATATTTTATAGCTGGCTACTTCCTAACTTTTTTCATGTACTGGCTAAATTATATCATCTTATATTCCAACGGAGAGGGATAATTAAAATATACAGAGGAATATAAATCTGCATACATTATTAACATCTTACAATTTTATATTTGGGATCATGGCCATTTCAATATGAGTTTTTGGTGATCTGTAATACTTCTTTCTCAATGCAATGGGTGGTATATGGTTTTCCCATGGTTGCTATGTTAGTAAAAAAATATGCAAGTTTATATTCATTTTGTTCTTTAAGGAGTATACTAGGACACTCATTTGAATAGGTACTATGCACGTGAGCTCTTAAAAAACTCTATGAGCAAACTTAATATATCATCATATTGGTATGTGGATCGCATATAGGATTTGTAATGTACATCTCAAATCTTTAAATGATTTTACCAATATTGGTATGGTCACATTATTGATTGTAGCGAAAATGGATCTGCTATTGTAGATTCTACTTGAGTCTTTGCATCTATAGTTCTATACCCGTGTAAGTGATTTGCCTCTCCATAGCTTTTTAGGTCTTAGAACTTCTCCTTCCATTTCCAAAAATACATAATTTTTCAGTAAACCAATCTAAAAGAATATGTGTTTTCAATATTTAGAGTATGTCAGTGCTTATTTTTTATCGTTTAGGTAGATCCCCGCACCAAAATTTACCTAATTATATTGTTAGTTCACACGATTACTTAATCATACTTAGTTGGTTCTTCTATTTTTTGAGTGAAGTATAATTTGCGACCAATCATTTCTTTATTTATTTTCATAAGATTTTGAACTTCCGCATATCTTGAGAGTGCTGAATTCGATTTATCAAAAATAGATAA
This sequence comes from Triticum dicoccoides, assembly GCF_002162155.2. NCBI lineage: Eukaryota > Viridiplantae > Streptophyta > Magnoliopsida > Poales > Poaceae > Triticum > Triticum dicoccoides. Next base: position 24,492,702 of record NC_041384.1, read on the forward strand.
AATATTGAACTCAATGGAAAGAGGATAAGCGTCGGAACTGATGGGGTCGTACTGTAAAAGAGGTCCTGAATGACCTATGTGTGTGTGTGGGAGTAGAGGGTTATAAGTCATGATTATTGAGTTAGGACCATTTGTTCTTCCCGTTGCACCCCACGGGCATATTTCCTAGTCAACTCTAACACATTGTACCACATAATAAATATTGTACCTCACAGGACCTACTACATTCTCTTAGGATCTACTATATTCTCTTAGGTAAAATGTCATAAAACAAGATAGCCCCTGACTCTACATTATGGAGAATGGAGATTATCCTGTCTCCAATTCTTGCCTTTCGCACAATGTTGCTTCCAAGTACCTCCTTACGACTGTCCATACATTTTTTTCCATTCTGTGATTGTCATGTCTCCACCTCTTTTAGAAATCCGATATGGACAGGTGAGATTCGTAGGACAACCTGGCTGTATGTTCAAAACATTAAGGTGACCTTTCTGATACATCAGATGAGGCACACAATCATCCGGGATTTTCTGTTGAAAAACATAGTAATAACTTCGTAGTTAGCAATGTAGTTAAGTTTTAAAAAAAATTATGCAAAAGATGCATGGATGTCGTAATAGTAAAAAATCTTACCATGGCATCTTCATGGATGTTACCGTAGTTCAACACGTGCACTAGTGGCACGTATTGACCATAATGTGGAGGAGTTTTATTATAGATATTGGAATTCTCAAGATCAGTACAAAATGCGACCAGATGATTTTTCTCCTGATAAGTTAACTTAGAGCCATCGGTGTAGTAGGTTCTGTCTACCATGTTCCGCACATTGTTTGAACAATGAAAATAAGCTGTCAATGGAAATAAACTGTCAACTATTTTGAAATGAACAATATAAATTAGTTAATAACTATGTTTGAGAAACTTACATAGCGGTAGAATTGGAAGCATATCAACAAGGACCCAAATGTCCAAATTGTCTTGGTCGATGTTAGGATCACCAAGATCCATGGTGACAAACATACCCTCTTGAAAATCATACATCTTGCAAAGTGCTTCCCAACTCGGGCAACCAAAATGGGATACGCTCTCAGAATTGTATAGATTTACCTCAAAATCCATACCATGATAGGTCCTTAGGTTAATTTTCTTTATTTCATTCCTCTCATGATCTTCAAAACACATCATCTCCAAGACATGGCGTCTTGCATGGCATGGGATAAGCTAGTCGAATTGTAAAAGACGAAAATTACATGTTGAAGTAGTAGAAGTCGAGCTTAATTACGAAAAAACACTTTGCGCCATAGCTTACCGTATCACAATCGAAGGCCTCCTCAAGCTTAATGCTAAAGCGCCGACCTTCGTCCAGGCGAGGCCTGTCGCAGAAACCCCGGTCGTCGTGGCACCAGTCGCACTCCCCCGGGAGACTTTCGTCGTCCGAGTACGACATTTCCTATGTTCATAATTCAGATATTAAACTTGTTCAATTAAATATATGTACTAAACGTGTACGACATTACACCCCATGACAACAGTCGGGATTCTTCGACCTCGACAGACTTAAAGTCAATGCGAAATATCGTTTAATGATCTTTCTAGAAAATCCAAGTCACTCGATATGTCCTACATATTCTAGCACAAGCCATACCAAAATTCACGGAAAATTCCGGCATGACCTTTGCTAAAACAGGACATATCGAGCACCTAAAATTTGCTGGAATAGAAATTAATCAGCACTCCGAAAAAACATAGGCCACTCGGAGTAACATGAACATGATCAGGCACTTGGGCAACCACATATCCTATTTGAGCAACACAAGATATACATGTTTTTTATCTACATTATATCTTATAGGACACATATTGACATGGAGATTTGGCTGGTCTCACCTCGAGGTCGGAGGGGGTCGGTGACGGGGACGATGGCGGGGATGATGGAGGGGCTCCTTGATTTCTACAAAAACAAAAACCCTATAAATAAAACCCTAGCGAACGACATCGATGCGGGAATATTTGCTTAAACTGAAAGAATAATAACAAATGTGACATGTTTAACTAGTTCTATTAATTCAAATAGTTCTTACTAAATATAAACTTACTATAAATAGAAATAAACTAGTTCAACTAGTTATATTAATTTTCTTCTAAAAGTACATTAGTTCTATTAATTAAACTAGTTCTTACTAAAACTAAACTAGTTCAACTAGTTTATTAATTTACTTACTAATTATTTTAAACACTTACTAAAAACAGTAAAAAAACTACATTATACAAAGTAGGGAGGATGGGAAGGGAGGAGGAGGAGAGAGGAGGAGGGGGAGGAGGCCGGTGG
>NC_041384.1:24495434-24513296 GCF_002162155.2 Triticum dicoccoides
GGAGGGGGCGGACGGAGGAGGAGGGAGAGGGGCGGTGGGAGGAGGGCGGCCGGAGGAGGAGGGAGTACCTCGGTGAGGAGCAGCACGGCAGCGGCGGACCACGTACGGGTTCGGCGCAGGCGAGAGCGAGTGAGGGAGTGACTGTCCAGGGTGAACCACTCCAGGATAAGGTAAGTAAGTAGTAGAAGTAGCGCTGGTCAGTGGTACGCACTACTGCTAAGTGGAGCTAGCCATCTGCGCTCAGTACAAATATAGCAGCAGCACGGTTTGGCGGAACGCGCTACTGCTAAAGTAGTAGCAGTAGCGCGGTTTATTTAAAAATGCTACTACTAAGTAGCAGTAGCGACCTGTTTTATCCAGCGCTACTGCTAAGATGCTGTGTATAAGATTTTCTCTAGTAGTGAATATTGAAAAAAATAACAATCAATTCTAATTAAGGGTACTACCCTAGGCTGTTAGACAGGTCTAGGCATGAGGCCTCGTGGCGGCCTCCTGTGTTGTTGGGTTTTGGGAGGTATAAGGAACTCGACAATTGTTGTGCCATGTGGCACAATCATTGTCTCTGTCTACAGAACGTCAAGACACTTTATTGTGTCAAGTGCCCGTGTTTGGCTCTCGGTAACATGTTCGCCGCTCGCTTTGCCTAAAGAGTGTACGTCGAGTACACTATGTCGAGAGCAAACTTGGCAAATAATTGATTTTTTAGGGGTCTTAGATGAGAAATAAATATTATCTGGCCCCTCAGATCTACATGTTTTGTCATTTACCCCACCCCTGGAGGAATTTTCTCTCTAGCTCTGCCAATGCCCCTATGCATCACAACTCCCCTTCTCCACATGTTGCATGCATGCAACATGACCCCAAAGCATGTTAGGTTAAATATGAGAGTATTGTCCCTCTTTGACTACAACCTTGTAATGTCCAAACATGATAGGATTCAAGTCTCTATACTCACTGTGCTAGTCCCTGAATCAATAGCTCTCACACATAGTACATGATATAATATCAAGAATAAACCACATGTTACAATATTACATCGCAACATTTAAATATTACAAACCTGCATAGCTCAAGGCTAGCTTATAAACAAAATACAATAGGAAAGCAAACAAGATCTTCAACATGCATTGAGTATAGACATCATAACCCTACATCGGATCACTTACTCCTCATATAAAATCCTGCAACATGATAAGTTGCAGCCACAAGGGCCAATACATTCAATTTATTCACAAATCACACATAAATGGTATAGCAAACCTACCACTACATGCAAGGTATAACATTATGCAAAATTTACTATTACATTGATTTATTATGTGCTTGCATTGTTTGGCAATGTCAAAGTTTTCATCTGTGTAATATTCGTGCATTGACAACCATTAGGTTGTCCCCTTCTTTTAGTTACACAGGGAATATGTTTGGTAACTTCTAGTTCTCATTGTTCCTGGTAGCTCTGTTGCATTGTATATGAAAACTTCATCATCATGGTAATAAACTTGTTTAGATGTTGACATCTCTTACACTATAGGATGAAAAATTAGCACTGTCACCGGTGGTAACATAGGTTAGAACAACATTATTTTTCTTCAATATACATTGATAATGTTTTTGCACCGGTTGCTATTATTTTGTAACAACCTATGTCAAATAATGTGTGTTAGCCTTGGCAACTACATCAATTTATTGGTGTCAACTTACAAAGTAAGTGGACGGTCTATTTCAGATGCTATCAACTAGTTGTTGTAGGGATAACTGTCGGTTTCACAATACGCAAGAATGTGTTCTGCTACATGCTTTTCCATTGTGCTTCCTTTCATGAATCAATTGTGCACCAGTCTTCTGATGTTGTCATATTTTTAGGAAAAAGTCCATTTTACTCCCCTGAATAAAGTGGGTGGTTCACTTTACCCCCTGATCTTTATTTCTGTTCCCTTACCCCCCTCAACAAACCCAAACCGGACCGAAAACCCCCCATGCTGGTTTCTCTCCCCCAGTGCTGATGTGGCGCAGTCAACAGCCGTATTGACCCTTGTGGGTCCCACTTGTTAGATAAAGGATTTTACATGGACACCCTTCTCCAAAAATCTAAAAAGCAATCAAGCCCTTCCCTCCTCGTCTCTCCTCTCCGGACGTGCCATGGGTACCGGAGGGCCTGCTTCCCCACCGGAGAAGCATTGGCGCGGGCGTCGGAGTAGCAGCCGCCGCTAGAGGGCCGGCTGTAGCCAAGCTGCCGCGGGAGCCGGACACTTGCTTGCGGGCGGGAGCAGCGGTGGTGGCGGGCGCGACGGGCGGGAGCAACAACGACGCCGGGCGCAAGCAACGGAGGCGCCGGCCTCGATGGGCGCGAGCACCGGCCGCGCACGGGTGGGAGCAGCAGCCGCGGAGGGCTTCACGTTCGTGCGCTGTGACGACCTGGTCAATGGTGTGCCGCCGGTGCGCACTTCGACCCGTCCGCCGTCCCTGCTCCTCGTCGGCGCGCACTTTGACCCGTCCGCCGTCCCTGCTCCCTGCCGGCGAGTCCAGCCTGCTGCTCTACTCCGTGGAGTGGCCCTGTACGAGCACAGGCGCCGCTGCCACCTCTATGGAGGACAGGCGAGGAGGCAGCCGACGGGGCAGGAGCTGATTTCTTTTTTCATTTTTGAAGGAGGGTATCTTTGTGAAATTACAGGGACTATTTTTTAAGGAGGGTACCTGACAAGTGGGGGCCACTAGGGTCAATACCGCTGTTGACTGCACCACATCAGCAGTGGGTGGATAGAAACCAGCCTGGGGGTTTTCAGTCCGGTTTGGGTTTGCTGAGGGGGTTAAGGGAACAGAAATAAAGATCAGGGGGTAAAGTGAACCACCCACTTTATTCAGGGGAGTAAAATGGACTTTTTTCTATTTTTAGCAATTTTCTAGGGAATTATGCGCCAAAGCGAACAAATAATTTTTTTATCTCGCAAACCTTTTTCCCATGCAGCCATGGCAAGTTTGTATTGTGTCCTTGTAATTAATTTGTGGCAAGTTCCTTGTATTATTTCTCCTGCCTATGTGTCTTGTGAATTACTGGTTTTTGTGAGGAATATACAAGATACTTAGGAAGGATATACAATACAAACTACTCCCTACAAATTAGGAGGCAAAGGCACAATATAATCTTATCGTTTCCGTAGGGGAACAATATTTGTGAGGGGAAAATCCTTGTCTGGTGTTTGCAAAAGACAGAGCTAGCCGTTTTGCTACAAGTAATGAATCGGGTGAGTGCTCAATACCTCTTCAATCTGTTTTATCAGGTTAGCTTGTTGAGTCCTTTGCCCGATTATGCTAAAATGCTACACAACCTTCATCGGATGTTCTTACTCTATGAGAAACATAATATATGTTACTGTCTAAGTACATGCTTTTAAGAGTAATGTATACAATGTTGGATTTTTCGTAACAAAGGCCATGTGTGGCAAGACAATTGAATGATTGACTTTGTGTGTGTTAGAAATTGCATTGTGTGTTGTATACTTATGCTATAGAAGTTTCTTGACTTTCAGTTTGATGGGACTCTCTTTGTAAGAGATGTTCTTGGAGGAAAATATCAACTGTTTGTCTACGCGGTCGATATGTGTGAACTCCTCCTATAATATCTTGGTAATGCATGAGTGGATCTACAGATCGACCATCACCAATAGTTGAAATAAAAGCGAGGGAGTGTTCACCATATATATACAACCATTTGAGATATGAGAGTAGTTGAAGAGAGTCCCGATGGACTAAAATTCAACCCACGTGCCGAACAAGAAAATGACAAAGATGAGGCCGTGGAGACACTTTGGAGTACATGTTGCAGTAGATTTTTCTTCATATTAGATTATGTTCACATGTTCGCCAGCAGACGACAAAGATGAGGACAAGGAGACACTTTGCTAGGGATACCGAGGCCAACATGGGCGGTTTCAGTGGCCAAGAGGTTGGTTGCAAGCTGCAGCGGCTGAGAGTTCGCCCTCAACGACATCACTCATGTAGTAGCTGAGAGGATTTCCACCTACGACGAGAGCGCTCACTTAGCGGCAGAGAGGGCCGCCGATCTCGACGAGAGCGCCCGTGTGGCGGCTGAGAGGGCGCCCGCATACGAGAAGAGCTTCCATGTGCCGTCTGACAGAAGAGTACTGAAGTGTGAGTGTAGATTGAAACAAAGAACATAGAAGAAGCGAATGGGAAGAGAATTGAAATGTAAGCATGAACAAGTGTACCAAGGAAGAAGAAGATAAACAGTCACAATAATTGACCGAAACATGATCGAAAAGAAGATAAACATGATCAAAAACAGGACACGGAAGAACAGTTGGATATAGCTTCTATTTTTTTAATATATTTTTGTTAGAAGGGAGAGAGAGGTTTTGGTCAAATAGTTCGTTGTATTGCTTGAGCCTCGTGGGCATATATATAGGAGTACATGATCTACTTTAAGTACAAGGCAAGCCAGAATATTTCCTAGTCTAACCTATGTTTCCTAATGCAATCACGTTACTCAACATCCCCCCGCAGTCACAACGGTAGCGGCGCAGACGGTGAGACTGGAGAAGAATCCGAAGGCAAGACGATGGACACCCCCCCCCACCCCATAATCGTAACGGTCGATGCATCGCAGAGTCGTGGCTGGAGTGGAAACCAACGAGGTTGCTCAAGCAAGGCGGTAGACCTTTGTGCCGTTTGTTGAGGTAGCCGAGAGCGCAGGTGGTGGAGCCGTGGTCGAGGTAGCCGTGCGAAGAATGCCGTAGTCGATGTCGAGTTAGGGTGACCGTGTTGGAAATATGCCCTAGAGGCAATAATAAAATGGTTATTATTGTATTTCCTTGTTCATGATAATTGTCTATTGTTCATGCTATAATTGTATTATCCGGAAACCATAATACATGTGTGAATACATAGACCACAATATGTCCCTAGTAAGCCTCTAGTTGACTAGCTCGTTGATCAATAGATGGTCATGGTTTCCTGACCATGGACATTGGATGTCATTGATAACGGGATCACATCATTAGGAGAATGATGTGATGGACAAGACCCAATCCTAAGCATAGCGCAAGATCGTGTAGTTCGTCTGCTAAAGCTTTTCTAATGTCAAGTATCATTTCCTTAGACCATGAGATTGTGCAACTCCCGGATACCGTAAGAATGCTTTGGGTGTGCCAAACATCACAACGTAACTGGGTGGCTATAAAGGCACACTACGGGTATCTCTGAAAGTGTCTGTTGGGTTGGCACGAATTGAGACTGGGATTTGTCACTCCGTGTGACGGAGAGGTATCTCTGGGCCCACTCGGTAGGACATCAACATGAGCTCAATGTGACCAAAGAGTTGATCACGGGATGATGTGTTTACGGAACGATTAAAAGTGACTTGCCGGTAACGAGATTGAACGAGGTATTGAAATACCGACGATCAAATCTCGGGCAAGTAACATACCGATTGACAAAGGGAATTGTATACGGGACAGATTGAATCCCCGACATCGTGGTTCATCCGATGAGATCATCATGGAACATGTGGGAGACAACATGGGTATCCAGATCCCGCTGTTGGTTATTGGCCGGAGAGTTGTCTCGGTCATGTCTGCATGGTTCCCGAACCCGTAGGGTCTACACACTTAAGGTTCGATGACGCTAGGGTTATTAGGAAGACTTGTATGTGATTACCGAATGTTGTTCGGAGTCCCGGATGAGATCCCGGACATCACGAGGGGTTCCGGAATGGTCCGGATGTAAAGAGTTATATATGGAAAGTTGTTGTTCGGGTTCCAGGAAAAGTTCGGTTTTTTCTGGTATTGTACCGGGAAGCTTCCAGAAGGTTCCGGAGGATTCCGGAGGTCCGGAAAATGCTCCACCATATCCAATACAGCAGCATGGGCTGTAGGGGGGCTCCCTAGCCTTAATGGGCCAGGGGCACCAACCCCCCAAGGCCCATGCACATGGGAGAGGGGAAACCCTAAGGGGGAGGGCCTCTACTTGACTTGGGAGGCACTCCTCCCCCCCCCCTTGGCCGCTGCCCCAACCCTAGATGGGATCTAGCAGGGCTGGCCCCCTCTCTGCCCACCTATAAATAGTGGAGGGGTGGGAGGGTGGCCATACCCTTGCACCTGGCGCAGCCCCTCCCCTCCAATACCTCTCCTCCTCCGCGTGATCTTGGCGAAGCCCTGCCGGAGAACTGCCACTCCATCACGACCACGCCGTCGTGTTGCTGTTGGACTTTCTTCCTCAACCTCTCCCTCCTCCTTGCTGGATCAAGGCGCGGGAGACGTCTCCGTTCCGTACGTGTGCTGAATGCGGAGGTGCCGTCCGTTCGGCGCTAGGATCATCGGTGATTTGGATCACGACGAGTACGACTCCATCAACCCCGTTTTCTTGAACGCTTCCGCTTAGCGATCTTCAAGGGTATGAAGATGCACTCCCTCTCTCTTGTTGCTAGTATCTCCTAGATTGATCTTGGTGACACGTAGGAAAATTTTGAATTATTGCTACGTTCCCCAACAGTGGCATCATGAGCTAGGTCTATGCGTAGATTCTATGCACGTGTAGAACACAAAGCAGTTGTGGGCGATGATTTGTTCAATTTGCTTATTGTTACTAGTCTTATCTTGATCCGGCGGCATTGTGGGATAAAGCGGCCCGGACCGACCTTACACGTACGCTTACGTGAGACTGGTTCCACCGAGTGACATGCACTTGATGCATAAGGTGGCTGGCGGGTGTCTGTCTCTCCCACTTTAGTCAGATCGGATTCGATGAAAAGGGTCCTTATGCAGGGTAAATAGCAATTGGCATATCACCGTTGTGGTTTTGTGTAGGTAAGAAACGTTCTTGCTAGAAACCCATAGCAGCCACGTAAAACATGCAACAACAATTAGAGGACGTCTAACTTGTTTTTGCCGGGTATGCTATGTGATGTGATATGGCCAAAAGGATGTGATGAATGATATATGTGATGTATGAGATTGATCATGTTCTTGTAATAGGAATCACGACTTGCATGTCGATGAGTATGACAACCGGCAGGAGCCATAGGAGTTGTCTTAATTTATTTATGACCTGCGTGTCAATGAAAACGCCATGTAATTACTTTACTTCATTGCTAATTGTTAGCCATAGTAGTAGAAGTAATAGTTGGCGAGGCAACTTCATGAAGACACAATGATGGAGATCATGGTGTCATGCCGATGACGATGGTGTTCATGTCGTGCCTCGAAGATGGAGATCAAAGGCGCAAGATGATATTGGCCATATCATGTCACTTTATGATTTGCATGTGATGTTTGTCATGTTTTTACATCTTATTTGCTTAGAACGACGGTAGCATAAATAAGGTGATCCCTCATTAAAATATCAAGGATTGTGTTCCCCCTAACTGTGCACCATTGCTAAGGTCCGTTGTTCCGAAGCACCACATGATGATTGGGTGTGATAGGTTCTAACGTTCGCATACAACGGGTGTAAGCCAGATTTACACACGCAATACACTTAGGTTAACTTGACGAGTATGCATGTACAGACATGGCCTCGGAACACGGAAGACCGAAAGGTCGAACATGAGTCGTATAGTGGATACAATCAACATGAAGATGTTCACCGATGATGACTAGTCTGTCTCACGTGATGATCGGACACGGCCTAGTTGACTCGGATCACGTATCACTTAGATGACTAGAGGGATGTCTATCTAAGTGGGAGTTCATTGAATAATTTGATTAGATGAACTTAATTATCATGAACATAGCCAAAAGGTCTTTGCAAATTATGTCGTAGCTCACGCTTTGGTTCTACTGTTTTAGATATGTTCCTAAAGAAAATTTAGTTGAGAGTTGACAGTAGCAATTATGCGGACTGGATCCGTGAACTAAGGATTGTCCTCATTGCTGCACAGAAGGGCTATGTCCTTAATGCACCGCTCAGTGCGTTGAACCTCGAGCGTCGTCTGTAGATGTTGGGAAACATCTGACATACACGTTTTGATGACTACGTGATAGTTCAGTGCGTAATACTAACGGTTTAGAATTGTGGCACCAATGAAGTTTTTGAAACATCGCAGAACATATGAGATGTTCCAAAGACTGAAATTGGGATTTCAGACTAGTGCCCACGTCAAGAGGTATGAGACCTCTGACAAGTTTCTTAAGCCTGCAAACTAAGGGAGAAAAGCTCAATCATTGAGCATGTGCTCAGATTGTCTGAGTACTACAATCGCTTGAATCGAGTGGGAGTTAATCTTCCAAATGAGATAGTGATAGTTCTCCATAGTCACTGCCACCAAGCTATTAGAGCTTAGTGATGAACTATAACATATCAGGGATAGACATGATGATCCTTGAGAAATTCGTGATGTTTGACACCGTGAAAGTAGAAATCAAGTAGGAGCATCAATTGTTGATGGTTAGTAAAACCACTAGTTTTAAGAAGGGCAAGGGAAAGAAGGGATACTTCATGAGACGACAAATCAGTTGCTGCTCTAGTGAAGAAACCCAAGGTTGAACCAAACCCGAGACTAAGTGCTTCTATAATGAGGGGAACGGTCACTGAAGTAGAACTACCCTAGATCCTTGGTAGATGAGAAGGCTGGCAAGGTCGACAGAAGTATTTTGAATATACATTATATTATTGTGTACTTTACTAGTACTCCTAGTAGCACCAGGGTAATAAATACCGGTTCAGTTGCTAAGTGTTAGTAACTCGAAATAAAAGGCTACGGAATAAACGGAGACTAGCTGAAGGTGAGATGACGATATGTTGGAAGTGTTTCCAAGGTTGATGTGATCAAACATCGCATGCTCCCTATACCATCGAGATTGGTGTTAAACCTAAATAATTGTTATTTGGTGTTTGCGTTGAGCATAGACATGATTGGATTATGTTTATCGCTATACGGTTATTCATTTAAGGAGAATAATGGTTACTCTGTTTACTTGAATAATACCTTCAATGGTCTTGCACCTAAAATAAATGGTTTATTGAATCTCGATCATAGTGATACACATGTTCATGCCAAAAGATATAAGATAGTAATGATAGTACCACATATTTGTGGCACTGCCATTTGAGTCATGTTGGTGTAAAACGCATGAAGAAGCTCCACGTTGATGGATCTTTGGACTCACTCGTTTTTGAAAAGATTGAGACATGCAAACCATGTCTATTGGTAGATATGTATGAAGAAACTCCATACAAATGGATCGTTTGGACTCACTTGATTTTGAATCACTTGAGAGATGCAAATCATATCACATGGGCAAGATGACTGAAAGGCCTCGTTTTCAGTAAGATGGAACAAGAAAGCAACTTGTTGGAAGTAATACATTTTGATGTGTGCAGTCCAATGAGTGCTGAGGCACGCAGTGGATATCATTATGTTCTTACTTCACAGATGATTTGAGTAGATACTAAGTATATTTACTTGATGAAACACAAGTCTGAATTATTAAAAGGTTCAAGTAATTTAAGAGTGAAGTTGAAGATCGTCGTGACAAGATGATGAAATGTCTATGATATGATCATAGAGATGAATATCTAAGTTACGAGTTTGGCACATAATTAAGACATTGTGGAAATTGTTTCACAACTAATACCGCCTGGAACACCATAGTGTGATGGTGTGTCCGAACATCATAACTGCACCCTATTGGATATGGTGCATACCATGATGTCTCTTATCGAATTACCACTATCGTTTATGGGTTAGGCATTAGAGACAACCACATTCACTTTAAATAGGGCACCACACAATTCCGTTGAGACGACACCGTATGAACTATGGCTAGAAAAACCTAAGCTGTCGTTTCTTAAAAGTTTGGGGCTGCGACGCTTATGTGAAAAAGTTTTAGGCTGATAAGCTCAAACCAAAAGCGGATAAATGCATCTTCATAGAATACCCAAAAATAGTTGGGTGTACCTCCTATTTCAGATCCGGAAGCAAACGGATCCTTTCTCGAGGAAAAGTTTCTCGGGAAAGAATTGAGTATGAGGATGGTGGAGACTTGATGAGGTTACTGAACCGTCACTTCAACTAGTGTGTAGCAGGGCACAGGAAGTTGTTCCTGTGGCACCTACACCAATTGAAGTGGAAGCTTATGATAGTGGTCATGAAACTTCGGATCAAGTCACTACTAAACCTCATAGGTCGACAAGGATGTGTACTACTTCAGAGTGGTACGTAATCCTGTCTTGGAAGTCATGTTGCTAGACAACAATGAACCTATGAGCTATGGAGAAGCGATGGTGGGCCCAGATTCCGACGAATGGCTCAAGGCCATAAAATCCGAGAAAGGATCCATGTATAAAACAAAGTATAGACTTTGAAAGAACTACTTGATGGTCGTAAGGCTGTTGGGTGCAGATGGATTTTTAAAAGGAAGATGAACAATGATGGTAAGTGTCACCATTAAGAAAGCTCGACTTGTCGTTAAGATGTTTCCCGACAAGTTCAAGGAGTTGACTACGATGAGACTTTCTCGCTCGTAGCGATGCTAAGAGTCTGTTGGAATTATGTTAGCAGTTACTGCATTATTTATGAAATCTTGCAGATAGGATGTCAAAACATTGTTTCCTCGACGATTTTCTTAAGGAAAGGTTGTATGTGATACATCTAGAAGGTCTTGACAATCCTGAAAGATGCTAACAAGTATGCAAAGCTCCAGCAATCCTTCTAAGGACGGGAGTAAGCATCTCGGAATTGGAATGTACACTTTGATGAGATGATCAAAGATTTTGGGTTTATACAAAGTTTATGAGAAACTTGTATTTCCAAAGAAGTGAGTGGGAGCACTATATAATTTTTGATGAGTATATGTTGTTAACATATTGTTGATCAGAAATGATGTAGAATTTTTGGATAGCATGCACGGTTATTTAAAAAGTGTTTTTCAGTGGAAACCCTAGATTAAGCTACTTGAACATTGAGCATCAAGATCTATAAGGATAGATCAAAAAACGCTTAATATTACTTTCAAATGAATACATACCGTGACAAGATTTTGAAGGAGTTCAAAATAGATCAGCAAAGAAGGAGTTCTTGGCTGTGTTACAAGGTGTGAGTATTGAGTAAGACTCAAGACCTAACCATGGCAGAAGAGAGAGAAAGGACGAAGGTCGTCCCCTATGCTTTAGATGTAGGCTCTACAGTATGCTATGATGTGTACCGCAGCTGTAGTGTGCCTTGCCATGAGTTAGTCAAGGGGTACAAGAGTGATCTAGGAATGGATCACATGATAGCGGTCGAACATATTCTTAGTAACTAGTGGACTAAGGAATTTTCTCGATTATGGAGGTGGTAAAAGAGTTCGTCGTAAAGGGTTACGTCGATACAAACTTTGACACTAATCCGGATGACTCTGAGTAGTAAACCGGATTCATATAGTAGAGCAGTTATTTGGAATAGCTCAAAGTAGCGCGTGGTAGCTGCATCTACAAGATGACATCGAGATTTGCAAAGCACACATGGATCTGAAAGGTTCAGACCCATTGACTAATAAACCCCTCTCACAAGCAAGATATGAACAAACCCTATGGGTGTTGGATTCATTACAATCACATAGTGATGTGAACTAGATTATTGACTCTAGTGCAAGTGGGAGACTGTTGGAAATATGCCCTAGAGGCAATAATAAAATGGTTATTATTGTATTTCCTTGTTCATGATAATTGTCTATTGTTCATGCTATAATTGTATTATCCGAAAACCGTAATACATGTGTGAATACATAGACCACAACATGTCCCTAGTAAGCCTCTAGTTGACTAGCTCGTTGATCAATAGATGGTCATGGTTTCCTGACCATGGACATTGGATGTCATTGATAACGGGATCACATCATTAGGAGAATGATGTGATGGACAAGACCCAATCCTAAGCATAGTGCAAGATCGTGTAGTTCGTCTGCTAAAGCTTTTCTAATGTCAAGTATCATTTCCTTAGACCATGAGATTGTGCAACTTTCGGATACCGTGGGAATGCTTTGGGTGTGCCAAACGTCACAACGTAACTGGGTGGCTATAAAGGCACACTACGGGTATCTTCGAAAGTGTCTGTTGGGTTGGCACGAATCGAGACTGGGATTTGTCACTCCGTGTGACGGAGGGGTATCTCTGGGCCCACTCGGTAGGACATCATCATGAGCTCAATGTGACCAAAGAGCTGATCATGGGATGATGTGTTTACGGAACGAGTAAAAGTGACTTGCCGGTAACGAGATTGAACAAGGTATTGAAATACCGACGATCGAATCTCGGGCAAGTAACATACCGATTGACAAAGAGAATTGTATACGAGATAGATTGAATCCCCGACATCATGGTTCATCCGATGAGATCATCGTGGAGCATGTGGGAACCAACATGGGTATCCAGATCCCGCTGTTGGTTATTGGAAAGAGAGTTGTCTCGGTCATGTCTGCATGGTTTCCGAACCCGTAGGGTCTACACACTTAAGGTTCGATGGCGCTAGGGTTATTAGGAAGACTTGTATGTGATTACCGAATGTTGTTCGGAGACCCGGATGAGATCCCGGACGTCACGAGGAGTTCCGGAATGGTCCGGAGGTAAAGATTTATATATGGAAAGTTGTTGTTTGGGTTTCAGGAAAAGTTCGGTTTTTTCCAGTATTGTACCGGGAAGCTTCTGGAGGATTTCGGAGGGGTCCGGAGGTCCGGAAAATGTTCCACCACGTCCAATACAGCAGCATGGGCTATAGGGGGGCTCCCTAGCCTTAATGGGCCAGGGGCACCAACCCCCCAAGGCCCATGCGCATGGGAGAGGGGAAACCCTAAGGAGGAGGGCCTCCACTTGACTTGGGAGGCACTCCTCCCCCCCTTGGCTGCCGCCCCCAACCCTAGATGGGATCTAGGGGGGCCGGCCCCCTCTCTCCCCACCTATAAATAGTGGAGGGGTGGGAGGGCGGCCATACCCTTGCACCTGGCACAGCCCCTCCCCTCCAATACCTCTCCTCCTTTGCGTGAGCTTGGTGAAGCCCTGCCGGAGAACTGCCACTCCATCACCACCACGCCGTCGTGCTGCTGTTGGACTTTCTTCCTCAACCTCTCCCTCCTCCTTGCTGGATCAAGGCGCGGGAGACGTCTCCGTTCAGTACGTGTGTTGAACGCGGAGGTGCCGTCCGTTCGGCGCTAGGATCATCGGTGATTTGGATCACGACGAGTACGACTCTATCAACCCCGTTCTCTTGAACGCTTCCGCTTAGCGATCTTCAAGGGTATGAAGATGCACTCCCTCTCTCTCGTTGCTAGTATCTCCTAGATTGATCTTGGTGACACGTAGGAAAATTTTGAATTATTGCTACGTTCCCCAACAGACCGGTGTCGAGGAAGTCGCCATGGAGCCGCGGGCGCATGGAGGCGCCGAGTTAGCATGGGCACAATGGTGTCGAAGTAGTGGTGCATCGGGAAGAAGATGTGGTTGATGACGCGTCGCGACGGGTTTGCCAAGCCCAGGGACACATCATGGACGAAGGCACGCACTGGTGTTGCCAGCACCGGGCATGCGTAGACGGACGAAGACGAAGTTGACGAAGCGCCGACCAGGCTTGCCTGGCCCGGGGACACGTCATAGATGAAGGCACGCGCCGGTGTTGCCAGCACCAGGCATGCGTAGACGAGCGACCTGCACGAGCTGTACGCCATGTCGGAGAAGTCGGAGGGGCCAGCAGAGAAGAACTCGACGACGATTGCGGCGTCCATCGGCGTGGGGCCGACGTCAGCAACAGTGGTCGGAGTAGACGAAGTGGTCGGGGTAGATGATAGCGACGCTGGCGATGGGCTAGTGCTTGGATGAAGACGAAGGGGGTGGACGGGCGGCGACGACGGCTATGAAGGTAGCGGCGGCGGCAGACAAAGAAGAGCGGCGACGACTAGGTTAGAAGTGCGGCGGCGGTGCTCGAAGTAGGCGAAGAACCCTAACAGCGTGATGAAGACCGACGCAGATGGTGGCGTTCGCGTGCCAAAGAAGACGGCGCGGCGCATACCACAGGCCGCGGCGCTCCGGCCCGAAGGGGCGACGCAACGGCGGCAGGCGGGTCGGGGCGACGGCGGGGACCGCAGGCCATGACGCTGCGGCCCGAAGGGGCAACACAACGACGGTTCGCAAGTCAGTGCAACCATGGGGACGGCCTTGGGGCGGCGGCGGGGACGGTGTATCGCGACACTACGGCCCGAAGGGGCGACGCATCGGCGACGCACGAGTCGATGCAGCCGCGAGGAGAACCACGGGGCGGCGGCGCTGCGGCCCGACGGGGCGACGCAGCGGCAGCCCGATGCTCGATCGATGAAGAGGCGCGCTGAACTCGGGGACGATCTTCACGGGACCTGCGAAGGCGCGCGTAACCGACGGGCCAGGTCGGTCGCGCGGAGTAGATGAGGCGGATCGCGGCGGCGAGCGGGTGATCAAGCCGATCGCGCGCGAGGTCGGGGACGCCGCTCGGTGGGGGCGTGGTGGCGGCGGAGTCCGAGATGAAGTCGGCGACGACGGACGGCGTGGGATGTCATGCGGACGAGCTTGTCAGCACCAGCACCCGAGCTGCCAAAGCAACGCCGGCACCTAGGCAGCGAGGCCCGAGCGACCAACTGAGCAGCGACACCCGAGTTGAGGCAGCCGACGCAGCCGTCCCGACGCAGCCGAGGACAATGCCAGCGAGGTAGACCGTCGGGCCGCCATGCAGACACGACGGAGGTGGGTGATGTGGATCGATGGGCGGGCCGGCGCGCGAGCGACAGCTATGATTGGTCGTCGCATGGCGCGAGGCCGCCGGGTTGGGGTGATGCAGGTGTCCCGGTCGGAGCAGGGCGGTGACGGCCGGCGTAGGGCGACGGGTAGACCGGCGCGCGGACGACGGTTGGCCCTGACGGGCCGCCTCGGCGTGCGTGGCCGCCCGGTCGGAGGAGGCCGGCTGGTCACGCCGGGGTCAGAGTAGAGGCGCTCGGGGTCGACGACGGCGGTGGGCGACGCAAACCGATTAAGAATAGATCGGAAAACCAAAAAGAAATCATGCGATCAAGATGACCGGCGGGAGAGAGAAAAACCTCGGAGCAAGGCTCAGGGAAAAGACTCTCTAGGGCAGTCGGTCAACACGACCGGCGGACGAACCCTAGGTATGGGCGGCGCGGCCTCCGACGGCGGTCATGGAGGCCGACCGCCCCGGGGCGGTGCGCGGGTGCGGAAGCGGCGACGGCTAGGGTTTAGGATCGACTTGCGATATATACCATGTTAGAAGGGAGAGAGAGATTTTGGTGAAATAGTTCGTTGTATTACTTGAGTCACGTGGGTGTACATATAGAAGTACATGATCTATTTAAAATACAAAGCAAACCAGAATATTTTCCAGTCTAACATATATTTCCTAATACAATCACATTACTCAACAATTTTCTAGGAATTTCCCCGGAAAATCTTTTCAAATCACGACCCAGATCAATATGCGCAGGTTGCGTGCTCCGCCGCTTCGCGCACATGTGGATTTTCCATGCTGGGGCCGGGCATTTGTTTCTTCGAAGAACACTGTCTGGGTCCCGTGCTAGCCTGGGTCTAGTGGGCCCTGCATGGCTGTCGTGGGTAATACCGGTGATATTATAATCAACGAGAAGCGGCACTGCCGGCAGATCACGACAAGGAACATGGGTGACCCGTGTACAACAGCGCAATTAATATTGCATTACGATGTCGCAGACACTACACATGCACGCAACATTCGAGTGTTTGTAAGCTGCAACCTCGAGAGAGCAGCGTCGCAGAGGCCAAGCTCGTTATCCACCTCGTGGGAATATGCTCCGCGATTCACTTCTGGCAGCCTTTTGGGAGGTATACCTCGCAGTATACAGGCGCCGGAATAGTGCAAGCGTATGCCCTTTGCCCATTATCAGGTCCAGTAGCCCAGATGTAATTGATGACTCGAGTGAATGCAATGGTGCTTTTGGATGCACGTGTTGAAGCGGTGACTTGACTGCTGCCTGTGCGATTTTTTTTAATAACAAATCATCTGATTAGTGTATGGTTACGTGTTAGATTTTGAGCAAACTAACTAATTAAATTAAAAGTATTGCTCATTAAGCATCACGTACAAAGCTCTAGATCCTCTCTTTCCCACCTGATAATGATACAATTAGGGGTAGTTCATTTAAGAAAAAAAAGTAGAATGGCAATGGGTAGAGTATAGGATAGGAAGAGCAATACCATACACGTACTCGTGTAGTCAACACGTACAAAATTCTACCAATAGCCGTATCTATGGGTATGAAACTTTACCCGTACCCATCCCGGTGGTACCCATACCAATTGAATACCCAATGGATAGATCAAACAGTACATAAGTTATCCGCAATTTTACAGTCATCTATAGCACATTAACAAAAAATATATTTATCTCAACTCAATAAAAAATACATTAGTACATCACAATTATCTCAATTCAAATTGACAATTGGTGACTACTTTAACATTGGTTCAATGATCAGGTTACAACTTTAACATAGGTACACTCGTGAATCGCATATAAAGTCCCTCCTTTTATATTGGCGATTTTATGTATATGTACCATTCGACGAGCTTCATGGAGCTCGTCTTTACAAAAAGTAAAAGACAACGGCATTTTGAAATTCAAAAAATTCTCAAAAAAATTACACATGTTCATATGGATGTATACTACACGTGTGTAATATTTGAAGATGGCATACTTATGGTGAGAGATACACAAACAATAAAAAGATCAGGCTTTTTAAAATATAGTGATTTTGTTTGCAGATTTTGTCAAAACTTCAAAATGTGTTTTTTAAACAAAAGAGCTCCCGTTGGCACGTTTATTTGATTTTTCCTTCAAAATTTCCTTCCTTCAGCACGTTTATTTGATTTTCCAAAACAATTTTTTTCTGATCTGTAGAGTCAGCATATTTATTTTTTAATGACAAATCCTATAATTAGTGTACTGTTACGTGTTAGATTTTGAGCAAACTAACCAATATAATTTAAAGTATTGCTCATTAGATCCGTAATTAGAGTGCTCAAACCTTAAACTACTTGTGAACAAACTATTCTGTAGATCTGTAATTAGAGTGCTAATAATGACCCAGGATCTTTAAGTAATCTCCTCCCTCCGTGACAAGGAGCTCTCCTTCATCAATTGTTTCGACAGTAGAAACCTGCAAACCTGCATGCAAAATTGATGACCCATCAAATCACTAGTCCCACCGACGGCCCACAGACAAATGCCCAGATTAGAGGTATCGATTCTGCTTGGCCCAGGGTACCTGTCCAGCAACTTGGGCCCTACCATGGAATACGGTGAAATACGGCAGTGCGTGCTGTGGTGTCAATTGAAATACCCCTGACAACACTGATCGCGATGTTGGTTGGGCGGAGTTGATTCCGAGCTGCTGTAGACCGGCCTCTGCAACGCTTTTTCGGCAACCTCGACTACTACTGTGATTGTACGGAGCACAGCACATGGCTTGCAATACACACAAGGCTCCCACGCCCGTGCATTGCCCCACTAGGAGAGAGAGACCGGTTTCGTCTCATTATTGCAACGGTCCAATCGGCCCTCCCAAACGCGCCTCACACGAGCAGACCGTCCGGTCATAATTTTTTGACCTAAACGGGCCTCTTAAATGGCCCTTAAACGTCCGGGCTAATCGGCATTTCTCATATCTAGCCCAAATATAGAAGGGATATGGAGCGCCTGGGCACGTTCGCCATGTCGGCCTAATGGTGTGGTCCCACACGGAAACGCTCAGAACCCGGCGGTTCGACGGACGCAGCGTTGTGAAAGCCGTGTGGCGTCGCTCCGGCTTGCCGCCCAAGACAAAATCTGGATATTTAAGCTGGCCGGAGTCCCGCAACCCTAAT
>NC_041384.1:24513641-24524493 GCF_002162155.2 Triticum dicoccoides
AGGCAGTGGGGGCGGTCGCCCCGGGCCCCCGGAACGGAGGGCCCCCCACCGATGGATGTGTGCCTGGGGCCAGCTGCTGTGTGGACTGGAAAAAGAGAAAAGTATGTTTTTGGTCCCTTAAGTTTCCAAAAAGTACAAACTTGGTCCCTTAAGATTTTTTGGTATACATTTGGTCCCTCAAGTCTCAAAACTGGACAAGTTTGGTCCTAAACTAGATTTTGACCCCATTGACCGGGTTTGACCGCCACAAAACCGCCCGATGAACAGTAAATCCGAGTTAAAAAAATATCTTCAAAAAAATCTGAAATTTTTTGGGGTCCAATATGGTTACATGCGCAAGGTGCGACCAACATTTTTTCATGAAATGACGTAGGACGGGCTCTATCAAAAAAAAAATTGGCTATTTTTTGTGAGCGAAAATTTGTTTTTTTTTGCCACGAGCTCCTTGAGTCTCGAAACACCACCAAATTTTGGTCGAATCTTGAGTATGTAATCATATTAGACCCCAATAAATTTCAGATTTTTCTTGAATTTTTCAGATTTTGTTTTTGAATTTACTGTTCATCGGACGTAGATATTTTTTCTTTTTTGCCATGAGCTCCTCGAGTATCGAAAGACCATGAAAATTTGGTCGCACCCTGCGCATGTAAACATATTGCACCCCAAGAAATTTCAGATTTTTTTGAAGATTTTTTTTAAAACTCGAATTTACTGTTCATCAGACGGTTTTGTGGCGGTCAAATCCGGTCAAGAGGGTCAAAATCTGGTTTAGGACCAAACTTGTCCGGTTTTGAGACTTAAGGGACCAAATGTATATCAAAAAATCTTGAGGGACCAAGTCTGTACTTTTTGGGAACTTGAGGGACAAAAAACATACTTTTCTCCTGAAAAAAAATGATGCTGCCATTGTGGCCCAAGTTGCTGCGTATGAAGAAAGAGTCTGGCTAATAACACACCAGAATATTAGCGATCATGGATTGAGTCAACCTTCCACGATAGATGCATCAGTTACGGGGTTGCCGGTTGCAGCTTCACGCATGCATGAGGCATGGCGTGGCGTCGGCGGCGGCGGCTGCCGCTGATGCTTTTTTGCCTGTTCGTTTCGCGGGTCACGCCGCACCCTCTCGCCTGATCGATAATCTCCATCACCTCCTCGTCTATAAGCACCTCGACCGTGAGACTATCACCAAGCCGAGAAACAGATTCTAGAGAAGAAGGTATGTATGCCCTAGCTATTTTGCTTTTGCTATGATATAATTAGTAGTGAAAAAATATGAACGATAATCAATTTTGCGTGATCGTTCTTCCCATGCATAGCAATTGATAATCGATTGATTGGCCGTTGGTAGGGATAGACGATATGATTGGGCTTTCTCATTTGTGAGTTCAGTGTGATGATTAGTATGATTTTATCGAGTTGATTTAGCATCTTGATAGCTTTGCTACCTGCCAATTTTTTTTATAGCTTTGCATTAATTCTCAAATTCTAAGGGCACGTCCAATTGGGAGACCTTGATGCGATGCTTCGGGGAATACATAAAATCTAATAACAATTACATAGGATATGTCAAAGAGTCCCTACCTGTTGTGCTAATTGCAATTTATCGATGCTTTCCTATTAAATTGATTTGACTGCGTCCGTTCTTTGCAATGTTTTCTGGAATTTAGAGATGCAAGCACTCGTCAGCTAAAAGAAGCCATTCTTTCATTTTCTTGTTAGATGGTTAATCTTTTTCTTCAAATGCATTGGATCTGAACCATTTGATAGCCCTTTGAGTTCTGCCACCTCATAGTAAATAATTTGTCGGGCACAAGATTGAATCCTCGGATCATATTGAAAGTGGGGAGAAACCACTAAAAAAATTTGGTCCTGATGACATACTCTAAGGGCCCCGAGCTCTAGTTTCGCCCCGGACCCCTAAAATCTCAGGACCGACCCTGCCCCCTCTTCGCGCCGCCAGTCCGAACCCATCCAACTCCTCCCTCTCCCGCTCTGGCACTCTTCCCACGCTCCGGGACTCCGCCATGGTCTGGAGCAAGATCATTTACTATGCCATGCTAACACCGGAGCGCCGCTACGAGATCCAGCAGCAGATCCGGGCAAGGGAAGCCGCGTGCGCCGCCCGCATCACTGCCAGGCAGCATTCGGACTCGCCAGAGCCAGAGGAGGAGGAGGAGGATCAACCAGGGGAAAAGGAGGAGGGGGTGATGGCTTGAATGGAAGTGGAGGAGGCGGAGGAGCCGGACCAGCAGGTGTCGCCCTTCAACTTGGAGCAGGCGGAGGCGGAGTTCACCGTCGCCCATTCTGACGAGATAGTCGAGCAGCAGGCCATCTTGGAGTTCATCCAGGATAAGGCATATGTGGAGACCAACCGGGCGTTCCTCCGGTGGGAGCAGGTGAAGTCGGACGCGCTCTTCGCCGAGCTCAACGCATAGACAGAGACGGAGGAGGCCAGAGCGGAGCAGCCGGAAGAGCCGGAGCTGGAGCTGCCGGAGCCGAGCATGGAGATCCTCGTGATCTCCGACGATGAGTAGCTAGGATCGACGTAATATGTTGGTTCTATTTCCTTTTGCATGTCTTTGTATGAATATAAGAATCGAGTATGAAATGTCCGGATGCAACAAGTGAAATTTGAGGTCTGGCTAGTCAGTGACCACGGACACGTCCGGGCGTGTTCGCGGGCGTTTGAGAGGCCGAATTTGCCATATGTGGCTGTAGATGCTCTAAGGCCAACTCCAACTGTCGACGTACAACAGACGTTCATTTAATCTGGATTTTGTTGGTTTGGGTCAGGAAAATGATGCCCTTCGGGTTTTGTCCGCCCACCTACTAGGGTATCAATCGGGCAGCCGCATCCCATTTTGTTCGGCTGACGAAAAAAAGCCAGCCACACATTTAAAAACATAAAAATAAACTTAATCAAACAATTTTAAAATATTTAAATCGTCTAAAGAGAGTCCCGACCGCATATTAAACTTAACTTAAAACAGAAAACACATAAAAAAACCTTGATGTTGCCGCTATGGTCGTCCTCAATGCCGTCGCCGTCTTCAAGCACTGTCCTCCTCCTCCTCGTCGTCCCCGATGAGGTCGATCTACGGCGGTGTGAGGTATGTGTCCAGCTGCCACGCGGGCCCGAGGCAGGCAAGAAGTGGGCACGTGCGCAACCGTTTGATGTCCGTCTGGACGCAAACCAGGAGCAAGTTTGCTCCGGTAATGGAAAAGGCGAGACGCGAAATGGACATATTTTACGGATGCGGCCGCGCGTTGGATCATGGCAACTGTCCGTTTGGGTCAAGACGGACACACCCGAACCAGATGTGACCGTGCGTTGAAGTTACCCTAAGCCAAATTCCGAAAATCCCCAATGGTTCCCGGTGACATATGTCCATGGAATCTCATCAATCATTTTACTCGGGATCTATTCCATGCTATATGTATAATCTACCCCCCCTTAATATTCTGCCATACTTTTGAAGACTCAAGAACAGACTTGCTTCCTGTCCTGCTGTGCCAATTGGTGTGACACGTATCCCATTTATATTCAACCAGCCAATGCGTCAATTACCATATACCCGTTACTCTATATCCTAAGTAGCCTTTTTCAGTGTTAAGGTAATGCTCTCGAAAGTGAAAATCTGCATCTGAGCCCGGGCTCAGATGCTCCTGCTCAGAAAACAATTCAAAACGAATACTAGAAAAATTCAAAAAAAAATCCATTTTTTTGTGTGGTAAATAATTTGATGCGTGAGATCCGTTCTAAATTTCAACTCATTTGGATATCTGAGCAGCTCTCGGCAAAAAAGAGAAATCGGGTCAAAACAGTTTTAGAACAATAAACATTTTTACAGACCCGATTTTGTCCTTTTTGCAGAGAGCTGTTCAAATGTTCAAACGAGTTGAAATTTGCAGCAAACCTCACGCATCAAATTATCTATCACACAAAAAAATTAGAATTTTTTGAATTTTTTTAATATTTATTTTTTTTTCATCGGAATGGGTGCAGCTGAGCCCGGGAGCCAAATTGGCCTTCTCTCTAGAAAGTCTTTTCTAGCGACTTGACATGGCTCATTACTTGCCCCTATCATTTTAAAATGTCCGTCCAAGGCAATTACTTGCCCTTGTCATTTTAAACTGTCGCAATTTACCATCAAAATTCACTGCAACAGGCGACTATCCTGGTGCAGCAGCCTGAGACAGACTAGCCTGCACTGACGAGATCTCGATAAGGAACATGGTGACGTATGTTGAGCAGTGCATTTAATATTGCAATTACAATGTCGCAGACACTACACACGACTGCCTGCAAGTTGCAACCTCTACCACTGCTGCGATCGTACAGAGGACAACACATGGCTGGCAAAGCACAACAGGCTCGCACTCCCATATGTTGCCTCGGTAGGAGAGAGAGACCGGTCTCATCATTGGCAGCCACTGTGTAGGCCAAGGCAAATTCCAGAAATGCCCAATGGTTCTTGATTACATGTCCCTGGAATCTCACCGATCAATTTACTAGGGATCTGTCCCTTGCTATATGTATAATCTACCGCCGCTTAGTATTTTGTCATACTTCTAAAGATTTAAAAGTAGATTTGCTTCATGTCTTGTTGTGCCAATTGGTGGGACCCGTATCCCATTTTTTTCAACCAGCCAGAGCCAGTGCGTCAATTCCCCTGTATCCCGTACTCTGTGCATCTTGCGTAGCCTTTTTCAATGGCTAGGTGCTATTCTCGCAAGTCTTTTCTAATTAATTGACACAACTCATTCAGTCCTTCCAAGGCAATTACTTGCCCCTTCCATTTTAATATGTCGCAGATTACCATCAAAATTTACCACAACACGTTTAAAGTCCTGGAGCAGTAGCCCGATGCAGACTAGCCTGCACTGCCAAGATCTCGACAGGACCATGGTGACGCGTGCAGAGCAGCGCATTTAATATTGCAATTACAATGTCACGGACACTACACCTGAACACGGCCAGCTGTGTATCCGACGCCCCGCCAAACACTGTTTGGCCACGCCAGTGGGATGACGAGAGCGCTGGCGGCTCCCATTCCATCATGGACCTCACGTTCACCGGCGACGGCCAGGTCGCGGACTCCTTCAAGGATGAGTAGGGCATGGAAGGCGGCAGGGCCTTGCGTCTTATGTGGGCTAGTCCGTTTTTTGTGTTCTATTCTTCTTCACCGACGAGCACAACTTCACTTCATGGGTCTTATCGCCGGTGCTCATAGAGATGGCGGATGAAGAACGCGGTCGCAGGAAGGGAACGACACAAACTTGAACGACAGATACAGTCGTAGTCTAGTTTTAGGTCCGCCCCCGCCCCACCCCCTTCTTAATAAAAACTGTCCGAAATGTAACCGATGTGCTCTAGTTTGTATGAGCATCGTCATGATTGCATGTATTTCATCTATTTTGTTGAGAAAGTGTTTCAAATGTATGTCGGTAGCATTGGATGACCGGCTCCCACATCCATATCCGCGGATTGGTCCCCTTGTCCGTGAATGGATGCGGTAGCAAATTTTCATATCATCGTTGGAGATGCCCTTAATAGGTTTAGATAGGTTTGAGGGAATCACACCTCCAAGGAATGCGTTCGGTCTATTTATATATATCATAAGAACTGATACAAATACAAGTTATATACGGTAAGTTAAAACCCTAGTCGTATACAATATGAAATCTCCAACCCATAAAAATTAAAGTTTTAGACTTGACACTTATGCTTACATTTTTCTGGCTTTATTTCAAGCCTTTTGGTGATGTGCGTTCAGTGGGAATAGAAGTTTTCATCGACTTCGAAGATATCCATGACGACTTGTCAATCTCAAGATAATGTGCCGGCTTAATTTTTTATAATTGGTTTAAAAACAAATTATACGTACATGTGTTTATAGCAGTGAGTGTGTGTGCACTAGTAGAAAAAGAGGCTTCCGTCCAGCCCCATTAGTCGCGAAACTGTAGGAACCGCGACTAATGAAGTCTTTAGTCGTGGTTCGGCAGACGAACCGCGACCAAAGGCTTGGGCCAGGGCGCTCGGTGGCCAGCTGGTGCACGTGAGGGGCTTTAGTCGCGGTTGGGCAGGCAAACCGCGACTAAAGTTGCCCAAAGGCCTTTAGTCGCGGTTGGCCTGGCCAACCGCGACTAAAGCTCCTCCCCTATATATACCAGTTCAGCGCACTCACTTAGCCATTTGGTGCCACTTCTCTTCACAAGGGGGTGTAGGTTTGCTTTTGGTTCCTTTTATGCACACAAGGTGTTTGATGAAATGCCCAACAGCGTGAAACAAACATGATATGAAGTGTTGGAGCCACACTTGAGGTTCCTCCTCGATCGCGGTTAGCAACTTGAACCTTTCATGCATGTGTGTCATTGATAAAATATGCATGTGTGTTGTTCATTGTTTAATTTCTATTGTTTATAGCTAGTTACTTTAACAAATGCATGATGGTTAATTATATATTTTATATTATAATAATGTAGATGAATCGGCAATGGATGTACGGTAACCGACTCTCCCGCGAGTTCACTACGGGTTTGAAAGATTTCCTCGTAGTGGCTAATGCGAACAAGCAGAAGGGTTTTGTTATCTGTCCATGTGTTGACTGTAAGAATCAGAAGGGTTACTCTTCCTCAAGAGAAGTTCACCTGCACCTGCTTCGGCACGGTTTCATGCCAAGCTATAATTGTTGGACCAAGCATGGAGAAAGAGGGGTTATAATGGAAGAAGATGAAGAAGGGGATGATTTCATCGATGAAAGCTATCTTGCTCATTTCGGTGATACTTTCATGGAGGATGCTGAAGGTGAAGGGGAAGGTGAAGGGGCAGGTGAAGGGGAAGGTGAAGGGGAAGGTGAAGGTGAAGGTGAAGAAGAGGCATGTGATGAGACCGTTGATGATCTTGGTCGGACCATTGCTGATGCACGGAGACGCTGCGAAACTGAAAAGGAGAGGGAGAATTTGGATCGCATGTTAGAGGATCACAGAAAGTCGTTGTACCCTGGATGCGATGATGGTCTGAAAAAGCTGGGCTGCACACTGGATTTGCTGAAATGGAAGGCACAGGCAGGTGTAGCTGACTCGGCATTTGAAAACTTGCTGAAAATGTTGAAGAATATGTTTCCAAAGAATAACGAGTTGCCCGCCAGTACGTACGAAGCAAAGAAGGTTGTCTGCCCTCTAGGTTTAGAGGTTCTGAAGATACATGCATGCATCAACGACTGCATCCTCTACCGCGGTGAATACGAGAATTTGAATGAATGCCCGGTATGCACTGCATTGCGTTATAAGATCAGAGGCGATGACCCTGGTGACGATGTTGAGGGCGGGAAACCCAGGAAGAGGGTTCCCGCCAAGGTGATGTGGTATGCTCCTATAATACCACGGTTGAAACGCCTGTTCAGGAACAAAGAGCATGCCAAGTTGTTGCGATGGCACAAAGAGGACCGTAAGTCGGACGGGGAGTTGAGACACACCGCAGATGGAACGCAATGGAGAAAGATCGACAGAGAGTTCAAAGATTTTGCAGCTGACGCAAGGAACATAAGATTTGGTCTAAGTACAGATGGCATGAATCCTTTTGGCGAGCAGAGCTCCAGCCATAGCACCTGGCCCGTGACTCTATGCATCTACAACCTTCCTCCTTGGTTGTGCATGAAGCGGAAGTTCATTATGATGCCAGTGCTCATCCAAGGTCCGAAGCAACCCGGCAACGACATCGATGTGTACCTAAGGCCATTAGTTGATGAACTTTTACAGCTGTGGGGCAGACCTGGTGTCCGTGTGTGGGATGAGCATAAAAAAGAGGAATTTAACCTATGAGCGTTGCTTTTCGTAACCATCAACGATTGGCCTGCTCTTAGTAACCTTTCGGGACTGTCAAATAAGGGATACAATGCATGCACGCACTGCTTACATGAGACTGAAAGTGTACATTTGCCAAATTGTAAGAAGAACGTGTACCTTGGGCATCGTCGATTTCTTCCGAAAATTCATCCAGTAAGAAAGAAAGGCAAGCATTACAACGGCAAGGCAGATCACCGGCCGAATCCTGCGGAACGCAGTGGTGCTGAGGTATTTGATATGGTCAAGGATTTGAAAGTCATCTTTGGAAAGGGTCCTGGCGGACAATCAGTTCCGAAGGGAGCTGACGGGCACGCAGCCATGTGGAAGAAGAAATCTATATTCTGGGAGCTAGAATATTGGAAAGTCCTAGAAGTCCGCTCTGCAATCGACGTGATGCACGTTACGAAGAATATTTGCGTGAACCTCCTAAGCTTCTTGGGCGTGTATGGGAAGACAAATG
The DNA here is from genome assembly GCF_002162155.2 of Triticum dicoccoides. Lineage (NCBI taxonomy): Eukaryota > Viridiplantae > Streptophyta > Magnoliopsida > Poales > Poaceae > Triticum > Triticum dicoccoides. The sequence goes on from NC_041384.1 coordinate 24,521,951, forward strand.
ATACAAAGGAAGCACGGCAGGACCAGCAACGTTTGAAAGACCCTGATGACCGGCATCCGGAATGGTTTCAAGGTCGTGCCAGCTACGCTCTGACCAAAGAAGAGAAGGTCATCTTTTTTGAATGCCTGAGCAGTATGAAGGTCCCGTCTGGATTCTCGTCCAATATAAAGGGAATAATAAACATGGCGGAGAAAAAGTTCCAAAACCTGAAGTCTCATGACTGCCACGTGATTATGACGCAATTGCTTCCGATTGCTTTGAGGGGGCTCCTGCCGGAAAATGTTCGAGTAGCCATTGTGAAGCTATGTGCATTCCTCAATGCAATCTCTCAGAAGGTAATCAATCCAGAAGATCTACCACGGTTACAGAACGATGTGATCCAATGTCTTGTCAGTTTCGAGTTGGTGTTCCCGCCGTCCTTCTTCAATATTATGACGCACCTCTTGGTTCACCTAGTCGAAGAGATTTTCATTCTCGGTCCTGTATTTCTACACAATATGTTCCCCTTCGAGAGGTTCATGGGAGTATTAAAGAAATATGTTCGTAACCGTGCTAGGCCAGAAGGAAGCATCGCCAAGGGCTATGGAAATGAGGAGGTAATTGAGTTTTGTGTTGACTTTGTTCCTGACCTTAAGTCGATTGGTCTTCCTCGATCGCGGCACGAGGGGAGACTAAGTGGAAAAGGCACGATCGGAAGGAAATCAACGACATGTATGGACGGCCATTCTCTGACTGAAGCACACCACACTGTACTGACCAATTCCAGCTTGGTGGCTCCGTACTTTGAGAAACACAAGAATATTTTACGCTCGGACAACCCGGGGAAGCCTGAATCCTGGATTAGGAAGGCCCACATGGAGACTTTCGGCAGTTGGTTGAGAAAACATTTAATGAATGACAATGATGTTGTAGATCAGCTGTACATGTTGGCCAAGACACCATCTTCGACTATAACGACTTTCCAAGGGTACGAGATAAATGGGAATACATTTTACACGATCGCCCAAGATAAAAAGAGCACCAACCAAAACAGTGGTGTCCGCTTTGATGCAGCAACCGAGAATGGGCAAAAGGTCACATATTATGGTTACATAGAGGAGATATGCGAACTTGACTATGGACCCTCCTTTAAGGTCCCTTTGTTCCGGTGCAAATGGTTCAAGCTAACAGGAGGTGGGGTAAAGGTGGACCAGCAATACGGAATGACAATGGTGGATTTCAACAATCTTGGTTACCTTGACGAACCATTCGTCCTAGCGAAAGATGTCGCTCAGGTTTTCTATGTGAAGGACATGAGTAGCAAACCGAGGAAACGGAAAGATAAGAAAACGATCAGTACATCATGCGATGATCCAAAGCGCCACATTGTTCTTTCAGGGAAAAGAAACATCGTGGGAGTGGAGGACAAGACAGACATGTCAGAAGATTATAATATGTTTGCTGAAATTCCGACCCAAGCATTAAGTTAAATGATGAGGATGCTCCATGGATACGGCACAATCGTAAGCAAGCAGGGACACAAGGGAAGAAATGATGTGTAATAATTTATTGTACCAAACTTTGTTGAATGGATCATGTGAATTATATTACCCGTGATGTGTTTGGTGTCCATTTTCGAATGATACATGAAATTTGGAGTGATGTAGTCCATGACGCTCTGCAGAGTCCTTGCCGACCACCATAGCCGACGACCGGCCTCTGGTATATTATTTTGAATTGAATTAGTTTTATTTTTCTTAATTTTTTGATATATTATTTGTATTTTTAGAATTTTCAATTGAATTAGTTTTATTTTTCTGAATTTTTTGATATATTATTTGTATTTTTAGAATTTTGAATTGAATTAGTTTTATTTTTCTGAATTTTTTGATATATTATTTGTATTTTTAACATTTTGAATTGAATTAGTTTTATTTTTCTTAATTTTTTGATATATTATTTGTATTTTTAACATATTGAATTGAATTAGTTCTATTTTTCTGAATTTTTTGATATATTATTTGTATTTTTAACATATTGAATTGAATTAGTTTTATTTTTCTTAATTTTTTGATATATTATTTGTATTTTTAGAATTTTGAATTGAATTAGTTTTTTTTCTGAATTTTTTGATATAATATTTGTGTTTTTAACATATTGAATTGAATTAGTTATTTTTTTCTGAATTTTTTGATATATTATTTGTATTTTTAAGATTTTGAAAAAGAAAAACTATTTGGAAAATACCTTTAGTCGCGGTTGGCCTGCCCAACCGCGACTAAAGGTCGTTGCGCACGGGAACGAAAAACCCGCTAAAAAAGCCCTTTAGTCGCGGGTCGCCTCCCCAACCGCGACTAAAGGTTACACTTTAGTCGCGGGTCGCCTCCCCAACCGCGACTAAAGGTTACCCTTTAGTCGCGGGTCGCCTCCCCAACCGCGACTAAAGGGGGGGGGCTATAAATACCACCGCCCGACCCGTCGCCTCCATTTCTGCTCGTCTTCTCTGCCGCGCCGAAGGCCTGCCGCCCTCGCCCTCGACGCCGCCCGCCGTCGCCCTCGCCCTC
>NC_041384.1:24524503-24536946 GCF_002162155.2 Triticum dicoccoides
CCCACCGCGCCGCCTCTCGCCCCCGCCCTCAACGCCGCCGGCCGGCCTCGCTGCCCTCAACGCCGCCGGCCGGCCTCGCCGCCCTCAACGCCGCGCCGCCCCCCAATCCATCCTCGGGCCGCCGGCCTCGCCGCCCTCAACTGCTCAGAGAGCGATGATCGAGAGAGAGAGAGAGAGAGAGAGAGAGAGCAGAGAGAGAGAGAGCAGAGAGCAGAGAGAGAGAGAGAGAGAGAGAGAGAGAGCATTTTTTTTTGTTCTTTTTAATTTTAACTACTTAATTAGTTTAACAAAAACGGTAAATAACTTAAAACTTGATAATTAACAAAAAAAACCGTAAAATTTGATAATTAACAAAAAAACCGTATATACGGAGAGGGGGCGGCGAGGGGGGCGGCGATGCGCGCGGTGTTTTTTAGGGATCGAGAGGGGACGGCGAGGGTTATAAATGTGTTGTCCTCGCCTCCCTCTCCGTGACGCCGTCGTCTGCCGCCCCGTCTCGCGCTCTACCGCGACACCCTCTCCCACCCCTTCCTCGCCCCCTCCTTTTGCCACCGCCCTTTCGCCACCGCCACCGCCATCGCCCCCCTTCTTCACTTAATTAATTTGTTTTTACTACATGTTTTCAGGACTGACATAATGGCGGACGATAGAGCTGACCCGATTATGGACAACTATGATCCGGACGGTGAAGCACATATGTTCGGCATCATAAACGGCGATATTCTATATGTGCCGACCGGACAAGAAGAAGATGATATCTCTTCTTATCTGAACCTTGACGGTGAAGATGAAGGGCGCCGTCAGCAAGATGATGCCGAACAAACGTCGATAAACGACGATCTTCAAATGGAAGTAGCAACCACCTCCAGCGCCGAGGTATATATATATACATTGAGCCTCTGGTGATACAAACTAACTGATTTGAATAAATATGTGTGGACTAACGCGCGCGACTCTCTTTCTTATTTTAGCCCTCGGCCGGATCGTCGAAACAATCGAGTACGTCGTCAAAGCGTGGCGCAACCAAGACGATGAAACAAGGAGAAACATGCACCATCGAGATTGTCGACAGTGCAACCGGCAGGCCGCTGGAGCCCCGCAAGAACGCCACCAAGTTTGTCAACCAATGCGGAGCCATTGTTAGAGACAACGTCTCGATCACCGTCCAGGAGTGGAATAAGCCAAAGAAGGCACGAATTGCTGGTTTCACTTTCGTCGATAAGAGAACAAAAAAAGATTGCTTCAAAAAGCTTATGGAACATTTCGTTCTACCTCCGGAATACAACAAATTCGATGAGGAGGGTAACAAGATTGAGGAAAACAAGGAGAGGAGGAGGCTAGTCAAACAGTTCGCTCTTCATAAGATGGCCGACGCATTCCGGAAATTCAAGCAAAATCTAGCCCATGACTTTGTCAAGCAGAACAAGACTCCGGATTTCAAAGGACAATATGAGAAACTGAAACATGATTGGCCAGAATTTGTGAAGCAAAAGAAATCGGAGCTGTTCATTCAAATATCGAAAAAAAATAAGGAAAATGCGGCTAAGAAGGAGTACAATCATATTATGGGGCCAGGAGGGTATCGCCTTTGGGAGCCTAGGTGGGAGAAGATGGAGAACGAGCTGAGGGCGCGAGGAATCCGTCCAGGTACGGAGGGATGGGACCCAAGGGCCAAAAGCTGGTGGTACGGGCATGGGGGAACGCTGAACCCGGAGACAGGGGACTGTGTTTACCGGGGCAAAATAATTAAACCCACCCAAGCCCTTATTGACGCAATGAGGGATGCTCAAGAGGGGAAGATCAAGTTCAACAGAGAGAACGACGCGCTGACAAAAGCCCTCGGGAATCCTGAACACGGAGGACGTGTACGAGGCATGGGGCACATTCCGTGGAAAATAGGGTTCCCCCAGAACGATGACCCGTACGGTTACAGAAGCCGGAAGAGAAAGATGGATCGGGAAGCAGATGTTGTGGCGCGGTTGGCATCGGAAATGGATGTGATGAAGAAAACCGTGAGTGTACTAGTAGCCGAACAAGATGCAGCTCGGGCGCAGCATGAAGATCATCCAGCGGATCTCAGAAGCCAGCAGCGGAGAAGCAGTGTGGCTTCCACGGAGGCCCCACCGGCTGGTGCAGATGCACCGACGATCGAAATTACTGCACCTGAGCCTCTGGTGGTCGAAATTACTGCACCGGAGCCTCTGGTGGTCGAAATTACTGCACCGGAGCCTCCTCGCTACCCCGTGGACGATATAAAGGAGATGAAAGAATGTCATCTGTATTATCCTATCGGGAACATGTCCGTGAAGGTAGCCATCGGCAGTGCTTTACCATGTTTACCTGGAGCACTCCACCACAACACCCCCATTCAAGATGGCTATGCTCGTGTCACGGTGGAGGACATAGTCCAAGGGTTTGAGGACCTGGAGATTGACATTGCTACACCTGAAGGGGAGAAAAGACTTGGAGATGTCAAGCGCCATTTCATTCTATGGCAAAAGAAGTTTATCAAGTTTCCAGGCGAGGCGCCAAGGACAACAAGTCCACCCCCCTACGGTGGTGGCGGTTCACCTACACCTCCGTCACGTCAGCCGACGCCCCCCAGTCCACCTCCGGCAAAGAAGCAGAAGCAGTCCTGGATTATTAACCCGGACCCTTATGTACCTAAGACCACAAAGGTACCGGAGCCATCATTGAAGCCTCTCCCCACAAGGCCTTGGGAACGTAGTGCCGAGGAAACTGCCGCGGCCGCGGCTGCTGATCATGAGAAATGGAAGGCGGACTGCAAGAAGAAAAGAGAGCCCGAGCCCAAGCCAGTATTTTCTGATGAGCAAAAGAAGTGGGCTAAGTCATTTTTGAGCACACCGTCCCAAGCCGCGAAGAATCTGCCTGACGACTATGCACGTGAACTTCGTAGGCAGGCACTCATGTTGAAGGAGAAGAAAGAGCGGGCGGAGAACCAGGAGAACAAAGCCTTGGAGGAGGCCGAGAAAACGGAATTAGAAAGTAAAAAAAGCGGGAAACGAGTTGCCCAGCTCGGGGAACAAAGTAAACAATCGATTGCCCCGCTTATAGTGAAAGCCGCCGGTCCGGATGACCCCGATATCATAGCAGCTGCGGCAGCACATGGATTGACTGTAACGAGTGCCAGAGAACAAGCGGCCAACTTAGGTATTACTCTTCGTGAACTGTTAGGCCTTGATGAGGCGCCAATGAAGGAGGTAGTAATTACATATGTGAAGAATGGGCCTCTCGTCGAGCCTGCGCAGGAACAGGATCTACCTCCACAAATGAAAGGTCTACTGAAATGGTACAAGGGTTACATAAAAAATAAAAACGCCAAAGAATATATTTATGCGGAAGTTAGATATGAGCATCACTTCAAACATTACTATGTACAAATTCATCTGAGTGAATTGTTCCAGCTTTTCAATCTGCGCGAGCTCGACAAATCTATCATCAGTTGCTACGTTCTGTAAGTTGATTTATTTCTACCCCATCTCGTTCATATTGCCTGCACTATATATATGTCCTAACTATATTGTTGTGTCCGCTATTATACATGCAGAATGAAGATTAAGGAATGCAGAGTAAGGAACATCCATGATGTTGGGTTCATTGACCCACACATCGTTAATGGATATGTGTTGGAGCATCACCCCGCCGACATGGAGGCAGACCTGTGGCAGTTTCTTACAAAGCAGGAACTCAAAAGTGATATTCTATTTCCTTACCATTTTGGGTGAGTGTTTCTGTCTTGAGCACATTCTCTTTTGTTTACTCCATGCATGGTATGTGGCCGGCTAATCGATGAGTTATGCATGACGTACTGTGCATGTATCGTGTCCGCAGGTTCCACTGGATTCTGCTAGTAATTAAAGTTGACACCTCAGAATGTCTCGTCCACGACTCTCTGAATAAGGATCCAAAGCTTTGGGTCGACATGAGAAGAATGCTGCCGAAGTAATTATTTTCATTCATTTGCGCTCTATATCGATCGGCCTATTTCGTTCATTTCCTAATATCAAGTAACTAATAACTCTCTTGTTCATTTAATTTTCTTTGCCTCGTAGGGTTTGGAGACGGTTCGTAGATACAAAGGTCGGTGAATTCAAAAAAGAGGTAGAATTCAAAAGGGCAAAGGCTAAGAATGGTGAGGATATTCAGCCAGCGGGGACCAATCTATGTGCATACTATGTCTGTGAGATGATCCGGAGATACACCTCTGAGCGGGTTCCGAGTGATACCAATGCTCAGAGGAATAACCTCCGGATGATGCTTAGTCCAGAAGCTCGCTTCCGACCACTTCAAGAGGAACTAGCTGGATGGTTCAGGAGGGAAGTCCTCCATCCTAAAGGAGAACACCATTACGAGGACGTAGAACTTTATATGCATTAAATTATGTATGGAAACTTGTTCAAAATTGTATATGGTCATCCGATGATATTGAATATATATTGTATATTCCTCTTGAATTCTTTTTGGTTCTAATTTCAAATTTGTTTGAAATTGTACATTCATATGCATGTATGTAGTACCGTAGAATATGTGAAACTCCTTTAAAATTAAAATAAAGCACAAAAGAAATAAAACAATACATATTAAACAGAAAACAGGTTTAAGGGAGGGGGGGCTAAAACCCTAAACCTGCGGCGGCCTTTAGTCGCGGTTGGCCAGAAGAACCGCGACTAAAGGTCCTCCGCCCCGACGGCCACCTGGCGCCCACGTGGACGGGCCTTTAGTCGCGGTTCTTAAGCAACCGCGACTAAAGGGTGGGGCCTTTAGTCGCGCCCGTTCGGTCGCGGTTGCGCAACCGCGACTAATGGCAGTTGCGAACCGCGACCAAAGGCCCTTTTTCCACCAGTGGTGCATATGTGTAAGCGTCAGCTGTGCTAAAAAAAATCACGACACAAAATCAAATATGCGCACGTTGTGTGCCTCCGCCGCTCCGTGCCCATGTGAATTTCCCATGCTGGGACCGGGCATTTGTTTCTATGCGAGTAACACACGTTACATAGTACCTGGGTCCCATGCTGGCCTTGGTCAGATGCTGTCTGGTTTCACACGAATTTACCTGCTACGGCAACGTCGCGTGGGCTCTGACCGGCCCTGCACGGTTGTCGTAGGAAACACTGGTCATACCATAATTCAGGAGGAGCAGCAGCCCGATGCACACTAGCATTTTTCAAATGGGTGCCGACTAGAGTGCACTGCCGTTTGTCGTATTCATGCAGGGCCGCATCCCATTTTATTCGGTTCGTGAAAAAAATGGCCGGCCACACATTTAAAAGCATAGAAGTAAATTTCATTAAACAGTTCCAAAATATTTAAACCGTGTAAACAAAGTCTCGTCCGCACATTAAACTTAACTTAAAACTTCAAAGGCATACAAAAACTTGCGGCCGCCGCCGTGGTCGTCCTCGATGCCGCCGCGGTCTTCATGTGTTGCCCTTCTCTGCCTGTTGTCCCCGGTGAGGTCGATGTATGACGATGGGAGGTAGGTGTCCAGCTGCCATGCAGGCCAATGCGGATGAGAAGCGGACGCGTGCGCGTTCATTCTGGACGCAAATCAAGAGCAAGTTTGCTTCAGAAATGAGACAGTCCGGACGCGAAACGAACATATTTTACGGATGCGATCGTGCATTGGGCAATGACGTCTGTTCGTTTGGGTCAAAACGGACACACCCGAATCAGATGGGCTCGTGTGTTGGACTTGCCCTAGGCCAAATTCCGGAATCCCCAATGGTTCTCAGTGACATATGTCCCTGTAATCTCATCAATCAATTTACTCGGAATCTACCCCTTGCTATATGTATAATCTACCTCTGCTTAGTATTCTGTCATACTTTTGAAGACTCAAGAACATACTTGCTTCCTGTCCTGCTATGCCAATTGGTGTGACCCGTATCATGTTCATATTCAACCAGCCAATGCGTCAATTACCCTGTACCCTGTACTCTGTGCATCCGCATAGACTTTCAGTGGCTAGGTACTGTTCTCGAACGTCTTTTCCAGTGACTTGACACGCTCATTCAGCCCATCCAAGGCAATTACTTGTCCCTGTCATTTTAAAACGTCGTAACTTACCATCAAAATTTTTCGCAACACATTATTAGCCCTGTTTAGATCCATGGATTAGAATTAGTTTGCTTAGTTTGGGCTTAACTAACCCAAAAATATCCAAACAGGCATCTAACCCACCTCAAAAAACTAACCCACCCAAGATGTGCTTATTTGGGTTAGTTCTTCTCGGGACCACTAAAAAACATCTTTTTCTCTCGCTCTTCCCGCAGCAGATCCCTCCACACTTCCTCGAAACTTCTCGTCCTCTCCCTCCCTCCCTCTCCCTCCCTTCCTCTCGCACCGCCCGTGAAGGCACCTCATCGTATCCGCGCTCCATCTAACCCTGCCATCCAAATACCTCTTTGGTTAGAGTTAGTTCAGGGTTAGAATTTAACTCTAACCTCTAACTGAGTTAGATTATTCAAACTGGGCCATTGTCCTAGAACAGCAGCCCGATGCAGACTAGTTTGCATTGACGAGATCTCGACAAGGAACATGGTGACACGTGTAGAGCAGCGCATTTAATATTGCAATTACAATGTCGCGGACACCACACACACACACACAATGGCCCTGTTTGGATACTCTAACTAAGTTAGAGGCTAGAGTTAGATTCTAACTCTAAACTAACCCTGAACTAACTCTAACCAAAGTGGTGTTTGGATGGCAAGGTTAGATTGACAATAAATGCTCCTTCTCAATCATTTGGCTACTTTAGACCCTATTTTCTGCCAGATTTGATGTGGCCGGCTCTTGTGTGGCCTCCTCCTGCTCACAATTGACATAAACGAACCATGTTTACAAATCAAGCATGCAAAACTTGATAAAAAAATTGTCCATACAAATGAGATGTCCCACTTAAACATAACTTAAACATACAAGTCGTCCATCGAAGCTTCAAAAAATATTACACTCCATAAAACAAAGCATGAGCTAACTCATCACGGAAGGCATTCATGTTGATATCCCACACGTCGAAGCCGTCTCCATTCATCGCTGGTGCTCTACTCCAAGCTATACTACCTGCACCAGAAGAGAAGAATCAGTAGCACATTCAGGAAAGCACAATGGAAACACGCAGAAAGAAGAGAGTAAGGAGACCGGAGTAATATTCGGGAACACACGAAAAGATGGATAAAATATATAGGTTAAGATAACCAACTTCTACGACAAACAACTATACATAGGATTGTGATACACAGGACATTTATACAAGCATGTGGTTCCACTTTTACACAAGCATTTTATAACAGCGATTGTGATACACAGGACAGGAGTAAATATACACATTTTAGGCAAAGCAATGTAAGTAAATATAAATAGCAAAGAACAACCTCAGCCCCCACCTTTTCACATGCCTGTATTGTAGCCATTTAGCAATGATAGTAGAAAACGAAACACAGCAGAAGGAATTGAGGTACAAAGTATCCTATAAAATCCAAGCCATAGTAGCCCGGAACGCGGGTCGACGCCGCGTCCCGTGTATCGTTCCCATGATGACCGGACGTTGCAGGTATACAAGGAATGAAAAAACACAGCGTGGCCGTAACTGTAGGCGAGATAATTTAGGAACAGAAGGCCAGAAAGGACGTAAATAACAGCAGTCCTCTAATACCGGATGGACTTTCTTAATTTGCTCTTGCCTTGAACGATATTGCACTCTTTCCTTAATCTGTTTTTGTTTCCATGTACAATACTTGGAAGGATCAGACTGATCGACCCGGGCTAATCGTCCCCGATTTAACAGGTCGCGTTCCCGCTGTCGAACGGCCGTTTCAGAGATGTATACCCCAATCGATCCCTAGTTTTGGCAACCAGCGATCCTCGACCCTCGTTCCCGTACCTCGACCCGGTCGAACCGGGAACTTGGCAACTATGATCCAAGCATCACAAGTCACTTAATTAGGACAATAATAAGCATGAAGGTTTGCTTTCCTTCACCACCTGAATCTAAACAATAGCACAAAGCACTCAACATTGGATGTATAATAATAGTCTTCCTTCTTCAGGAAATTCATGAATTAGACTGGCCATCTAGCAACCAAAACACATGACCGAAATTACAGAAATTCATGGAATAAATTGTCCATCTAGCAACCAGAGAAGGAACCCTCGAACTCACCCCTAGATGCGCTGCGAGCGGCGGTCGGAGAAGGGCGAGCGGCGGTCGGAGAAGGGCGAGCGGCGGCCGGTGAGGAGGGAGCAGCGGGAGCGGCGACCGAGGGAGGGCGAGCAGCTGATGGAGGAGGGCGAGCGGCGGCCGGTGAGGAGGGAGCGGCGCGAGCAGCGACCGGAGGAGGGCGAGCGGCTGACTGAGGAGGGCGAGCGGGGCCGCAGGAGGGCGCTCCCGGGGTTCCGGCGGCGCGGCGCTGCGCTTGGGCGAGCGGAGCGATGGGGAGGAGTCGTGCGAGGTGGGTGGAGAGGAGGGATCTGGTGCGGGAGGGGTGAGTTTTTTTACTATTTTTTTGGTGGGCCCAGAAAAACTAACTAAAATAAGCTCCTCTAGTGTGGGCTAGTTTTTTGGGTGGGTTAGATCCAACTAACCCAAACTAACCCATCATGTTTGAATCTTTCTGGGTTATTTGAGCCCAATCTAACTATATCTAACTCTAACTTAGAGATCCAAACAGGGCCAATACCCGAGTGCTTGCACGTTGCAACCTTTACCGCTCCTGCAATTGTACCAAACACGACACATAGCTGACAACGCACAATAGGCTCCCACTCCCGTACGTTGCCCTAGTAGGTGAGAGAGAATGGTCTCATCATTGGCAGCCAAAGTGTAGGCCAAGCCAAATTCCGGAAATGCCCGATGAATCTCGGTGACATAAGTCCCTCGAATCTCACCAATCAACTTACTTGGGATATGTTCCTTACTATATCTATAATCTACCCCGCTTAGTATTATGTCATACTTTTAATGATTTAAGAACATATTTGTTTCATGTCCTGCTCGGCCAATTTGTGGGACATGTATCCCATTTTTTTCAACTACCCAGTGCGTCAATTACACTGTACCCCATACTATGTTCATCCCACGTAACCTTTTCAGTGGCTAGGTACTATTCTCGCAAGTCTTCTCTAATAATATGACACAACTCATTCAGTCCCTCCAAAGCAATTACTTGCCCCTATCATTTTAAAACTAGAAGATTCCATGCACGTTGTTGCGGGAATATTTTGCAACATATTTCAATGTGATTTATTGTATGAAACATGAATATTTTAAGTAATAATATAAAAATTAGAACTACAAATATGTATAATTTATTATGTTTGATTACTATATAGTTATATTTTTATTAATAGAATGAAAATTCTCATGTATGTTTCCATGTTGAGATGGTTCTTTTTTTCATGCATGTCATGATGACGTGGCATGGTTGCAAGTTGAGAGACATATGGTAGTCGGGGTGAGCCTTTTTTCATGCATGTGATGTGATAATGTGGCGTGCCTGCATGTTGGGAGAAATAGTCAGCAGAGGCTAGCTATTTAGATATAAAAAATGGCAGCTTACCATCAAAATTTACCGCAACACATTATTGTCCTGGAGCAGCATCGCGATGCAGACTAGCCTGCACTACTAAGAGCATTACTAGTAGAACTCTCAAACCCTCATTAGCGTTTTAAGAGTCCAAAAATGATTTTTTTGTGCACTTTTACGGGTTGAAAAACAGGGGCAAAGATTAGAACCCTCAAACCCAACCTTATAACGGAATATCCCCCATGAACGACGTTGTCGTTACGCGCGGGAGGTCGACGGGGCGGCCGCCGGCGACGGGGGCGACTAGCAGCGGCGGTCGCAGGCATGGGTGCGGGAGTTGGGAGGATTTTTCCCTCCCGCGTGAGTATAACCGCCAAATGAGGGTTGGGGTAGGTTTTGCTCTCCAACCCTTACTTTTGAGGATTGGGAGAGGGTTTGAGGGTTGGACTTTTAAAAAAATTTGAGGGTTTGAAGGTTAAGGGATTTTAGTCTACGGCTTTTTTTCGACGAAAACTAAAAAAAAAGCAGTTTTTTTTAGGGGTTTGAGGGTTTGAGGGCTCTACTAGTAATGCTTTAGGATCTCCACAAGGAACATGGTGACGCGTGTAGGCAGCACATTTAATATTACAATTACAATGTCGCGGACACTATACACACGCAATATATACTTGAGTAATTGCAAATTGCAGCCTCTACCGCTACCGCGATCGTATGGAGCACAACACATGGCTGACAATGCAAAACAACCCCTCACTCCCGTACGTTGCCCCGGTAGGTGAGAGTGACCAGTCTCATCATTGACAGCTTACCATCAAAATTTACTACAACATGTTACTCAAGGAACATGGTGATACCTGTAGAGCAGCACATTTAATATTGTCACTACTCCTTCCATTCAATAATGTAGTGCTTTCTCTATCCACGTGTTTCAACTTTGACCGTAAATTTAACTATCAAGACCGATTATGGCGGGAGCAAATTATATCAGTGAATTCGTATTTGAAAGAAATTTTCAATTATATAATTTGTTTCTTCCGCTGCAGTTGATCTCGTTGGTTAAATCTATGGTCAAAGTTGGACTTCGGAAAGCACGGACGCACTATATTATGTTATGGAATGAAGGGAGTATGTCGCAGACACTACTCACACACACGCAATACGTGACTAATTGCAAATTGCAGCCTCTAGGGATACTGTGATTGTATGGAGCACAACACATGGCTGGAAATGCACAACAGGCTCCTACACCCGTACGTTGCCCCAGTAGGAGAGAGAGACCGGTCTCATCATTGGCAGACACTGTGTAAGCCAAGACAAATTTCAAAAATGCCCAATGGTTCTCGGCGACATATGTCCCAGGAATCTCACTAATTAATTTACTCTGGGCGAATCAACCTGTGGGTAAATAATTAGAGGGACAGTGATATCCCTAACCCACTAGGATTCAAGTTTTGGTGCTCGCATTATTTCTGAATTTATTTCATGATTTTCGACAATGCGTTTTCAGTGGGAGGAGACGTTCCTGTAGACGATGAGGCGCCTATGGTGACTTCGTAAATCTCAGGATGATATGCCGGCTCAGTCACTCGGAGGTGGTCATATAAGTAAGGTGTGCGTGTGTGTGTTTATAGGGATGAGTGTATGTGTGTATGTATGAGCGGTTGCGTCTGTACCGTATTTAATTTTTTTTACTCGGGACATGTTCCATGTATAATCTACCTCCGCTTAGTATTATGTCACACTTTTAAATATTTAAGAACATATTGGCTTCCAATTGGTAACACATATCTAATTTAGTTTCAACCAGCCAGTGCGTCAATTACCCTGTACCCTGTACTTTATGCATCTTGATTAGCCTTTTCAGTGGCTAGGTAGTGCTCTCGCAAATCTTATTTAATTACTTGACACTACTTATTCAGTCTGACAAACTCAATTAATTTCCCCTATCATTTTAAAATATCACAGCTTATCATCAAAATTTACCGTAACACATTACTGTCCTGGAGCAGCAGCCTGATGCAGACTAGCCTGCACTGCCGAGATCTCGACAAGGAACATGGTGACACATGTAGAGCAGCGTGTTTAAAATTGTATGGAGCACAACACATGGCTGGCAATGCACAATAGGCTCCCACAGCCGTACTGCCGAGTAGGAGAGGGAGACCCGGTCTCATCATTGGCAGCCACTGTGTATGCCAAGCCAAATTCCGGAAATACCCAATGGTTTGGGTGACATATGTCCCTGGAATCTCAACACAATCAATTACTCAGGATGTGTTCCTTATTATGTTTCTAAATAATCTACCTCCGCTTATTATTTTGCCGTTTGAACAGATTTGCTTTCTATCCTGCTCTGCCAAATTGGTGGGACCTGTATCTCATTTATTTTCAACAAACCAGTGCGTCAATTACCCTGTACCCCGTACTCGTTGCATCCTATGTAGCCTTTTCGTTGGCTACTGCTCTCGTAAGTCTTCTTTAAGAGCAACTCCAACGGGCCGATCCAAACGAACGATGATTTCGTTCGTTTTTTGTTCGTTTGGGTCGGCCAAGCAGACACGGACGTCCGTTTACGCGTTTGGATCGGCGTATGCGCCCAACGCTCGCCCGGTCCATTCTGACGGCGCCGACAGAAAAAAAACCATGCATGCATATTTTAAATGAAAACAACTTAACAGAAAGGCTGGCGAGAGTCCACACGTCTACAGTAGCATTAAAAATAATTAAAAACAACCTAAACTACGAGGCGGCGCTCTGCCCAGCGCGTCCTAGGCGGCGTCATCGTCGTCCTCGGGGTCGGTGAGGTTGATGAGCGTCGGTGCAGGGCCGGCCCAAGGGAACGTCGTGTTCCAGGTGGCGGCGATGTAGGCCGCGGGCAGCTGTTCCGGCGCGGGC
>NC_041384.1:24537241-24549143 GCF_002162155.2 Triticum dicoccoides
GGCCTGGCGCGCCTCCTCCTCGAGGTCGTGCTTGAGCATCTCCTCGTACTCGCCGCGACGGCGCTCCTCGGCCAGCCGTCGCTGGCGCCACATCTCGAGGTACGCCTGCTCCTGCGCCGGCGTCGCCCCCATCCGAACCGGTGGCGCCGAGACCCACTCACGCAGCCCTCCCGTCCAGGAGTAGCGCTCGATGGGCTGCGGCTCGGGCTCAGGCTCCGGCTGTGGCTCCGCCTCGGCCTTGATGCGGCGTCTGGGAGGGGACGGCGGGGCCACCGGCAGCAGGACACAGTCGCCGGCCGCGGAGAGGGCAATGGCCTGTGCCATGTCCGCCTCGTACCGAGCCTCCTCTTCCTCCAACGCCTCCACTCTGCGCCGCTCGTCTTCCTTGCTCTCGCGGTAGACCACTGCAAGGGCCGCCTGGTCCTCCTCGCGGACGACGAGCGGGGGTAGCGGCATGCTGCGTGATACATCTCCGTCGTATCTACTTTTCCAAACACTTTTGCCCTTATTTTGGACTCTAACTTGCATGATTTGAATGGAACTAACCCGGACTGACGCTGTTTTCAGCAGAATTACCATGGTGTTATTTATGTGCAGAAACAAAAGTTCTTGGAATGACCTGAAATTTCACGGAACAACTTTTCGGAAATAATAAAAAATCCTTGCAAAAGATGAAGGCCAGGGGGCCCACCAACTGTCCACGAGGGTGGGGGCATGCCTCCCCCCTAGGGCGCGACCCTACCTCGTGGGCCCCCTGGAGCTCCTCCGACCTCAACTCCAACTCTATATATTTGGTTTCGGGGGGAAAAAAAATCAGAGAGAAGGATTCATCGCGTTTTACGATACGGAGCCGTCGCCAAGCCCTAAAACCTCTCAGGAGGGCTGATCTGGAGTCCGTTCGGGGCTCCAGAGAGGGGAATCCGTCGCCATCGTCATCATCAACCATCCTCCATCACCAATTTCATGATGCTCACCGCCGTGCATGAGTAAATTCATCGTAGGCTTGCTGGACGGTGATGGGTTGGATAGGATCTATCATGTAATCGAGTTAGTTTTGTTAGGGTTTGATCCCTAGTATCCACTATGTTCTGAGATTGATGTTGCTATGACTTTTCTATGCTTAATGCTTGTCACTAGGGCCCGAGTGCCATGATTTCAGATCTGAACCTATTATGTTTTCATCAATATATGAGAGTTCTTGATCCTATCTTGCAAGTCAATAGTCACCTATTATGTGTTATAATCCGTTAACCCCGAAGTGACAATAATCGGGATACTTACCGGTGATGACCATAGTTTGAGGAGTTCATGTATTCACTTTGTGCTAATGCTTTGTTCCGGTACTCTATTAAAAGGAGGCCTTAATATCCCTTAGTTTCCGTTAGGACCCCGCTGCCACGGGAGGGTAGGACAAAAGATGTCATGCAAGTTCTTTTCCATAAGCACGTATGACTATATTCGGAATACATGCCTACATTACATTGATGAACTGGAGCTAGTTCTGTGTCACCCTAGGTTATGATTGTTACATGATGAACCGCATCCGGCATAATTCTCCATCACCGATCCATTGCCTACGAGCTTTTCATATATTGTTTTGCGCTTATTTACTTTTCCGTTGCTATTGCTATCACCATTACAAAATACCAAAAACATTATTTTTGCTATCATTACCTTTTGCTACCATTACCACTACTATCATATTACTTTGCTACTAAATACTTTGCTGCAGATATTAAGTTTCCAGGTGTGGTTGAATTGACAACTCAGCTGCTAATACTTGAGAATATTCTTTGGCTCCCCTTGTGTCGAATCAATAAATTTGGGTTGAATACTCTACCCTCGAAAACTGTTGCGATCCCCTATACTTGTGGGTTATCAAGACTATTTTCTGGCGCCGTTGCCGGGGAGCATAGCTCTATTCTTTGAGTCACTTGGGATTTATATCTGCTTATCATTATGAAGAACTTGAAAGATCCAAGAACCAAGATTTATCCTTCAACTACGAGGGGAGGTAAGGAACTGTCATCTAGCTCCGCACTTGATTCACCTTCTGTTTTGAGTAAGCTTGCGACACCTAAATTTGCTTCTGCTATTCGTTCTGATATGTCGCATGTTATTGATGATGCCACTTCTGCTATGCATGATACTTATGATGAAACTACTTCTATGCTTGATACTACTGTGCCACTTGGTGAATTTCTTGATGAACAACTTGCTAGGGTTAGAGAGAATGAAAATATTGAATCTGATAATATTTATGAAAGTGATGATGAAGACTCACCTATTATTCCTGAGGGTTATGTTTTTATAAAGAAGCTTCTTTAGCTATTTTAGCTTGCAAAGATAAATACGAACTCAAGAGGTTATTAGCTAAATGGAAGCAGCAATCTCTTAATGCTAGAATGAAACCTGACCTTGCTTTTGATACTTCACCTATCTTTGTTACTGATAAGGATTATGAATTCTCTGTTGATCCTGATATAATTACTTTGGTTGAATCTGATCCTTTTCATGACTATAAATCTGAAACTGTTGTGGCACATCTTACTAAATTAAATGATATATCCACCCTGTTCACTACTGATGAGAGAACTCGTTACTTTTATATCCTTAAAATATTTCCGTTCTCATTAAAGGGTGATGCTAAGATATGGTTTAATTCTCTTGATCCTAGTTGTGTGCGTAGTCCCCAGGATATGATTTATTACTTCTCTGCTAAATATTTCCCTGCTCATAAGAAACAAGCTGCTTTAAGGAATATATATAATTTTGTGCAAATTAAAGAAGAGAGTCTCCCACAAGCTTGGGGGAGGCTTCTCAAGTTACTTAATGCTTTGCCTCATCATCCTCTTAAGAAAAATGAAATACTTGATATTTTTTATAATGGACTAACCGATGCCTCCAGAGATTACCTGGATAGTTGTGTTGGTTCTGTTTTCAGGGAAAGAACACCGGATGAAGCTAAAATTCTATTGAATAATATGTTGACAAATCAAAATAATTGGACACTTCCTGAACCAGTTCCTGTACCAACTCCTGAGGCTATTCCTAAACCAACTCCGAAGAAGAGGGGTATTCTATTTCTCAGTCCTGAAGATATGCAAGAGGCAAAGAAATCTATGAAGCAAAAATGTATTAAAGCTGAAGATGTTAATAATTTACCTCCCATTGAAGAAATACATGGTCTTAATTTACCACATGTTGAAGAAACATATGATCTTAATCCTTCACCTATTGAAGAAACTCATGGTCTTGATAACCCGACACAGGTAGTAAAGGTAAATTCTCTCTATAGATATGATAAAGCTGAAATTCCATTTAATAAGTTTGCTAGCCCATGCTTAGCTGAGTTTGATAAATTTATGGTTAAGCAAGAAGACTTTAATGCTTATTTTGGTAGACAATTGAAATACAATTCAAATATGCTTCAACACTTGGGTGCTTATATGGCTAATGTCAAAGGTGAACTTAAACTTATTAGTAAACATGCTTCTATGGTTACCACTCAAGTAGAACAAGTACTTAAAGCTCAAAATGATTTGCTCAATAAATTGAATAGTAAGAATAATGATAACACTGTTAGAGTTATGACTAGAGGTGGTAAAATGACTCAAGAACCTTTGTATCCTGAAGGCCATCCTAAGAAAATTGAGCAAGATTCTCAGAGAAGTAATATAGATGCACCTAGTCCTTCTAATAGGAAGAAAAAGAAAAGTGATAGGACTTTGCATGCTTCTAATGGACCTGTTATTGAAACACCTGAGAATCCAAACGATATTTCTATCTCTGATGCTGAAACACAATCTGGTAATGAACCTGAAACTAATGATAATGTTCATGATGATGCTCAACCTAGTAATGATAATGATATAGAAATTGAACCTGCTGTTGATCTTGATAACCCACAATCAAAGAATCAATTTTATGATAAGAAAGACTTTGTTGCTAGGAAACATGGTAAAGAAAGAGAACCATGGGTTCAGAAACCCATGCCTTTTCCTCCCAAACCATCCAAGAAAAAGGATGATGAGGATTTTGAGCGCTTTGTTGAAATAATTAGACCTATCTTTTCGCATATGTGATTAACTGATATCCTCAAAATGAATCCTTATGCTAAGTATATGAAAGATATTGTTACAAATAAAAGAAAGATACCGGAAGCTGAAATTTCCACCATGCTTGCTAATTATACTTTTAAGGGTGGAATACCTAAGAAACTAGGAGATCCACGAGTACCCACTATACCATGCTCCATTAAAAGAAACAATGTTAAAACTGCTTTATATGATCTTGGAGCCGGTGTTAGTGTTATGCCTCTCTCTTTATATCGTAGACTTGAATTGAATAAGTTGACACCTACTGAAATATCTTTGCAAATGGCTGATAAATCAACTGCTATACCTGTCGGTATTTGTGAGGATGTGCCTGTTGTAGTTGCAAACGTTACTATTTTAACGGTCTTTGCTATTCTTGATATTCCCGAGGACGATAGTATGTCTATTATTCTTGGAAGATCCTTTTTGAATATTGTAGGGGCTGTTATTGATTGCATTAAAGGCAATGTCACTTTTCATGTTAATGGTAATGAGCATACAATACACTTTCTGAGGAAACAACCTCAAGTTCATAGTATCAACTCTATTGGAAAAATCCCATCGATTATATTTGGAGGTTTTGAATTTCCTCTTCCTACTGTCAAGAAGAAATATGATATTCTTATTATTGGGGATGTGCATATCCCCATTGAGGTAACATAGTGTTATTCCAAATTTCTCCGGTTCCATGTTATTCGAAATGAGTTCGTTAACAAGACTTGATCAACCTTATTAGTGGATTCCTTTTGATGAGCATGAGATGGATGAAACTAGAAGGCACAACCTGCTATACCCTCCTCTTACTTCATGTTATTTATATTAAATAAAATAAAAATAGTATTTTTCTGTCTGTTATCTGATTATCCATGCAATATAAAAATACCCGAAAATAAAAATTCTCCAAATGCCATGAAATTTAAATATGATTTTTTCTAGAATATTTGAGAACATTTGGCACTGAGAACACATCAGGGGGTCATCCACCTGGCCACGAGGGTGGAGGGCGCGCCCCCTGCCTCGTGGGCCCATGGTGGCCCTCCTCCACTTATCCTTTCACCCACACACTCCTTCTTCCTCCCCAAACACGAATATCCAGCTCAAACCCGAGTCCAAGCTTATTTTGCTGCCATTTTCGATCTCCTTGCTCAAAGCACATCTCACAAAACTGCTTGGGGAGATTGTTCCATGGTATGTGACTCCTTCATTGGTCCAATTAGTTTTTGTTCTAGTTCTTTATTCATTGCAAATTTTTTGCTGCTTAGGTGACCCTGTTCTTGAGCTTGCATGTCAAATTTATATGGTTCCAAGTAGTTTTGATGCATGATATAGGCTCTAGGCACTTGTAGGAGTAGTTGTTATCAATATTATTGAGTTTGGTTTACTTTTATTTTGAAGTTACTAAAAATTTCAGAATTTTTCAGAAAACAATGAAGAGACTTTTGAGGGGCTCATCGAGCCGAAGCTCGAAGGAAAAGGCACAGAAGCCCAAATATAATCTGCCTCGCACCGCGGAGGTTCGGTCGTGTGAATGGCCTTCCGATGATTTCTTGAGAGCAGCCAGGATTTATGAGGATTTTTATGAATTGGCTGAGAATGCAGGCCTCACCGCTTTTCTCCACGACCAACGCGATCAGTATCTCTTACTCACAAATATCTTTGTGCAAAACTTTCATTTCCATTCTAGGAGCTCACCACCTACGGTGGAGTTTTATTTATATGATGAGCATAAGGAGATGTCACTTTATGATTTTTGTCGGGTTTGTTTGGTCCCTTTCAAGGGCACGACGGAGGAACCACATTGCAGCGATGTGGATGGGTTTATTGATACCATCACTATAGGGGAAACGAGGAAGGTTTCCCATGCACGAATCAGTAGCATATATTTTCCTGTTTTACGTTATTTTGCAATATTTGCTAGTCGTTGCTTAATTGGTCACGGAAATTATGGAAACCTTAGTGTTCCTGATATTATTATTTTGTTCAACGGTTTATTCAGTGATAACTCTGTTAGTATGGGCGGCATTATTGCTAAACGGTTAAGTCTGAACCGTACAAAAGGCCCCATCTTTAGAGGCATCTACGCTTCACGCCTAGCTGCACATTTTAACATACCTATTAGGCATTATGAGAATGAAGAAAAATTGCTGCCTTGTGTTTATTTAGATTATAAGATTATGGTGGCACATGATTTTATTGTTAAGAATAGGGAAGGAGAGCTTAAATACAAATTGTTCTTTGATAAACATCATCCTGAGACTATTACCATGCCTGCTCCTTCCTTGTTTGATTTATCTGCAGGCCAGTACCTTGTTCCGTTAGAGGCTATTCATGTCTATCAGAATCCTACATCAGCCACAGAGCCAGAGCCGGAACCACAAGTTGATCCTCCACGACAGTCTAATTACCAGTGGGATCCAGAGATGATTGCCAACCAGTGGCAATCGGAGTCTTCTTTTTCGCAGTATAGCCCCAACTATTATTATGGATATCCGTCAGGCCAGCCGGAGCCATAGACCAACTTAGGCCAATAGCCTAAGCTTTGGGGAGTACGTATTTCTCACCGACATTACATTTATGTTCACACACTCATTGCTAGATGTCGGTGCTCATACTTTTTCATTGTATCATCCATGCTAGTTAATTTCCTTTTTATGCTTTCTTCTTGTGTGTTTAATAAACCTTAAGAAAAACCAAAAAATTAGTTGTAGCTTTTAATTAGTTTACTTTCCATGCTTGTAGCAGTAATTAAAAAGAAAACCCAAAAAGATTTCATGTTCTTCTTTTGCTTGTTGGGAGCTTTCCCGTGTAAATAGTTTTATTTCTTTTTTTTTCTTTGGGGGTCGATAGGAGAAGACCATGATTAAATTATTGAAATGGCTCTTACATGCATAAATGTTGATCTGATAAAAGAGCTCATATTGCCTTGTCTTCTCCTGTTTATTGAATGCTTGCAGATTCCGGCTTAGTCCAATGCACGTGCACAACTATTATTATTCACATCGTTCGGTCGTGCAAGTGAAAGGCAATTATGACGATATATGATGGACTAACTGAGATGAGAAAGGCTGGTATGAACTCAACCTCTTTTGTTTTTGTAAATATGATTAGTTCATCATTCCTGATTCAGCCTATTATGAATAAACATGTTTGCAATGACAATTAGAGATCATAGTTCTTGTGCCATGCTTGATTAGCTAGGATCTTATAATGATTTACTTTGCGTGCCAACATGCTATTAAAATGGTTGTGATGTGGTATGATAGGATGGTATCCTCCTCTGAATGATTTAAGTGACTTGACTTGGCGCATGTTCACGCATGTAGTTAAAACAAAATCAACATAGCCTTCACGATATTTATGTTCATGGTGGATTATATCCTACTCATGCTTGCATTCGGTGTTGATTAATTTTAATGCATGTTCATGACTGTTGTCGCTCTTTAGCTGGTTGCTTCCCAGTCTTTTGCTAGCCTTCACCTGTACTAAGCGGGAATACTGCTTGTGCATCCAACTCCATAAACCCCAAAGTTATTTCATATGAGTCCACCATACCTACCTATATACGGTATCTATCTGCCGTTCCAAGTAAATTTGTATGTGCCAAACTCTAAATCTTCAAATAAATATCCTGTTTTGTATGCTCGAATAGCTCATGTATCAACCAGGGCTGTCCGTATCTTCCATGTTAGGCGGGTTATTCTCAAGAGGAGTGGACTCCGCTCCTCACTCACGAGAAAGTGCCTGGTCACCGAGATGCCCAGTCCCATACTTTATGCAAACTAAATCAAAATAATTGCAAACAAAACTCCCCTTGGGACTCTTGTTATTTGGAGGCACTCGTTGTTTCGAGCAAGCCATTTATTGATGCTTGTTGGTGGAAGGGGGAGTATAAACTTTACCATTCTGTTTGGGAACCGCCTATAATGTGTGTAGCATGGAAGATATCGCCATCTCTTGGTTGTTGTGTTCACAATGAAAGTATACCGCTCAAAATATTATTCACCTCTATTTCAAAACCGAGCTCTAGCACCTCTACAAATCCCTGCTTCCCTCTGCGAAGGGCCTATATATTTACTTTCATGTTGAGTCATCATCCTCTTATTAAAAAGCACCAGTTGGAGAGCACCGCTGTCATTTGCATTCATTACTGTTAGTTTACATTGAGTATGACTTGACTGGATCTCTTTTACCATGAATTACAATGTTTAGTCAGTCCTTGATCTTTAAAGGTGCTCTGCATTTATATTTTGCGGTCTCAGAAAAGGCTAGCGAGATACCATCTTGTTATATCATATTATGATTGTTTTGAGAAAGTATTGTCATCCGAGATTTATTATTATTGCTCTCTAATTGATTATGCCATTGATATGAGTAACTTGAGACCTAAGCGTTATTGCGAATGTGGTTGGTCATAATCTTTACTGAAAACTTGAATGCTGGCTTTACATATTTACAACAATAAGAGCTAACAGAGTTTGTAAAAGTTTTTCTTTATCACTGTCAGTTTATCAACTGAATTGCTTGAGGACAAGCAAAGGTTTAAGCTTGGGGGAGTTGATACGTCTCCGTCGTATCTAATTTTCCAAACACTTTTGCCCTTTTTTGGACTCTAACTTGCATGATTTGAATGGACCTGGACCGACGCTATTTTCAGCAGAATTACCATGGTGTTATTTATGTGCAGAAACAAAAATTCTCGTAATGACCTGAAACTTCACGGAACAACTTTTCGGAAATAATAAAAAATCCTTGCAAAAGATGAAGGACAGGGGGCCCACCACCTGTCCACGAGGGTGGGGGGCGCGACCCCCTACCCCATGGGCCCCCTGGAGCTCCTCCGACCTCAACTCCAACTCTATATATTTGGTTTCAGGGAGAAAAAAATTAGAGAGAAGGATTCATCGCTTTTACGATATGGAGCCAATGCCAAGCCCTAAAACCTCTCGGGAGGGCTGATCTAGAGTCCGTTCGGGGCTCCGGAGAGGGGAATCCGTCGCCATCGTCATCATCAACCATCCTGCATCACCAATTTCATGATGCTCACCGCCGTGCATGAGTAATTCCATCGTAGGCTTGCTAGAAGGTGATGGGTTAGATGAGATCTATCATGTAATCGAGTTAGTTTTGTTAGGGTTTGATCCCTAGTATCCACTATGTTCTGAGATTGATGTTGCTATGACTTTACTATGCTTAATGCTTGTCACTAGGGCCCGAGTGCCATGATTTCAGATCTGAACCTATTATGTTTTCATCAATATATGAGAGTTCTTGATCCTATCTTGCAAGTCTATAGTCACCTATTATGTGTTATGATCCGTTAACCCCGAAATTACAATAATCGGGATACTTACCGTTGATGACCATAGTTTGAGAAGTTCATGTATTCACTATGTGCTAATGCTTTGTTCCGGTACTCTATTAAAAGGAGGCCTTAATATCCCTTAGTTTCCGTTAAGACCCCGCTGCCACGAGAGGGTAGGACAAAGATGGCATGCAAGTTTTTTCCATAAGCACGTATGACTATATTCGGAATACATGCCTACATTCCATTGATGAACTGGAGCTAGTTCTATGTCACCCCAGGTTATGATTGTTACATGATGAACCGCATCCGGCATAATTCTCCATCATCGATCTATTGCCTACGAGCTTTCCATATATTGTTCTTCGCTTATTTACTTTTCCGTTGCTATTGCTATCATCATTACAAAATACCAAAAATATTACTTTTGCTATCATTACCTTTTTCTACCGTTACCACTACTATTATATTACTTTGCTACTAAATACTTTGTTGCAGATATTAAGTTTTCAGATGTGGTTGAATTGACAACTCAGCTGCTAATACTTGAGAATATTCTTTGGCTCCCCTTGTGTCGAATCAATAAATTTGGGTTGAATACTCTACCCTCGAAAACTGTTGCGATCCCCTATACTTGTGGGTTATCACTGCGGTGGACCTCGCGCACGCCGCGTCGCCTCGCCTCCTCGTGCTTGAAGGCGAACCACCTTTTCTAGTTCGACAAGTCGAACGCGTAGGTGGCGTCGCGGCTCTGCTCCGGCGTCAGCAGCGCCCGCAGGCGGCGCACCTCCTCCGCGTGCGCCCAGCCGACCGCGACGTCGCTGGCACTGGGATCATCTTTGGATCCAGATGTTAGTCGTGTGGCAGAGTGACGTCGGGGTACGACAGAGGCACGCGGTGCTGCCAGTGCCACTCCGCCTGGTGCACTGGCACGTTCACGCGCGCCCTCTGCCGGCGAGTCGGCGCCGTCGGAGGCGGTAGGAACTCCGAGGGGAAAGGGACGGCGGGGGCCTTGCCCTTGCTGTTGTTGCCGGCGCCGGAGAAGAGCCCCATTTGGCTAGGGGTTGGCTAGGGTTTGCCGGCGATGGGGGAGCGAGCTTTCCTAGATGTGGACGGCGAGTTTCGATGAGGACGGCCCCGCCGCACGGTCGGTTTAAAAAAGGGCGACCGCCGTCGCTGACGAGTGGGCCCATGGTCATAAATTAAGCTGACCGTGTGGGCAGCGGGCAGCTGGACGGCCGCTAGATGGGGACGCCGCGGACAGCGAGAAGGCGCGTGTGCCGTCCGTTCGGCATCCGCGCCGACGCATTTGAGGCGCGAATTTGGGCCGCAAATGCGTCGGCACGGACGCGAAGCGGATGTGACTTGGGTTTGGGTCGGCGCGTTGAGCCACCACTTTTACCTGCGCCGACCTAAACGGATGTGGGCGGACGAAATGAGTCGCTCCATTGAAGTTGCTCTAATTACTTGACATAACCGATTCAGTCCGTCCAAGACAATTACCTACCACTGTCATTCTAAAATGTTGCAGCTTACCATCAAAACTTACCACAACACGTTATTGTCCTGTAGTAGATTCCACTATCACTTACATAATGAAAGATTGATATATATACACTGTACATGAAACATAAATTAGTAATTATGAAACTTCAACACATTACAGAACTTCTTTAAATAAACATTACCTTCTTTTGTACTCCTATAAAAAGTTTTACGAAGGAAAAACTTCCATCGACATAAGGACCTAAAGTGTCAATAGTAACTTGTATATGGTGTTGATTTTTTTCTGCAACAATACAATAAAAGTGATTTCTTGACCAAAATTTTCATACGAGTGCAACAGAAGGTCAAGATTGTTTCAAAAAAAACTTTTGGACTTTTTTTGTATTACTACCGTCGAATTCTGGACAAAAAAAATTCAAGGACAAAAAATGTGAATAGTAATTTGTATAGTCTTGATTTTGTTTTTCTCACCAACAATAGGATGAAAATTGTTCCTTGGCCAAACTTTTTATACAAGTTTAACAGAAGGCCAGTTTTTTTATAAAGTTTATTTCAATAAAGTTATTCCTTGACCAAAATTTTAATACGAGTATGACAAAATGTCAACTTTATTTCAAAAAATATATTTTAAATATTTTTTGTTGTTCTTATTTTGTTCATATACGATGTGTATGAACACAAGAACCAAACATGATTGTCAGCCTCCTTTAGAAACAATTACTTCCATGCAACAGAGATTAAGGCCATTCCAATATAATGCCTAACCTTTCGCTTCAAGTTAATAGTGACGCGTCACATCTCATGGAAACTAACCT
Source organism: Triticum dicoccoides (assembly GCF_002162155.2). NCBI lineage: Eukaryota > Viridiplantae > Streptophyta > Magnoliopsida > Poales > Poaceae > Triticum > Triticum dicoccoides. The sequence goes on from NC_041384.1 coordinate 24,548,962, forward strand.
CATGCCTAATCATTACAGCTGCGTCAATTATATGTCCTTGTAATTTACCTATGAGAATTAGGGCATCTCTGATGCTGACAATCAAACCGCCCATAACAGTCCAGACCGCATGGCCGGAACGTGTTTTGTCGTCTAATGCGGTCCTACACTCGTCCGCAGGCCTGTCCGAACTTGTTTTTTTC
>NC_041384.1:24549379-24550531 GCF_002162155.2 Triticum dicoccoides
GGGGGGGGGGGAGGGGGCGCCCCGTATTGACGCCAACCCAAAGCGGATTTGACCTCTCATTGGCTCTGACATTGAAGCGGCGCGCCGGATGAGGGAACTGCCTGTGCCGCGTCCCCTTTGTTCGCGCCTATTCAATGCCGGGGACGCACTTACTGGACGGGACGAGACAAATATTTGCCACACCCGTTCAATGCCCATCGGTCCGTATGCCGCCATTAGGGAGGTTCACCGGCCGAGAAACCCACTCCGGTGTCGGGCATTGATGCTCCCGGACGCTTGGCCTCTTCGGAATCTGCTATTGAATGGCGGTCACACCCGGCTGACTCCATGCCACAACACAGCCGCTGCATATCCTCGTACCTTGCACCACATTGCCATGACCATGAGGGAAAACGCTCTATGGGAGAGCATGTCGATGGAGATGAAGCACGATGTGGCCGCCCTTGCGGCCGTCTGGCAGAGCCGCTGTGCTAGGTGCATCGAGGCCATCATGCCGGCCAACTTCCCCGAGATCTCTGATAATGACCACATGATGGAGACGAGCTTCGACAATGATTCAGCGCCGTACCCCACGTCGGTTCATGTCGGCCCGACCATGGATCAGGTGCAGGCGCACTTCAGCGCCACCATGGCAGAGGAGCAGCCTACGTCGGCCCCTATGTTGGCGTTCCGAAAGGCACAAGACGAAGAGTGGTACAACATGTTCCCGTCGAGCAGCACTGGCTTGCGGACGGCCAAATCAACGCTGAGCGCACGAGGGAGGAAGCCGTGGCGGCCATGGCCGCGGTGAACTGCAACTTCATTTCGGAGTAGCATGTGATCTACAAGGCCGCCCGTGCTCAAGCTGCCGCTCGCAATGAGCAGGAGACCACGGAGGCAGCGCAGGCTGCGCATGTGATCGCCAACGAGAACGTCGCCAGCTACGCATTCGACTAGGACTGGAATTCGAGCCGAGTCGAGCCAGCTCGGCTCGACTCGCTAGAGCTCGTTTCGCTAACGAGCTAGCTCGACTCGACTTGTTATTATAACGAGCTCAAATCCAAGATTGGCTCGACTCGTATAACTCACGAGTTTGCTCGTTTAGCTTGTTAAGCTCGTTAAAGATATGAACATAAAACCCTCAAATATTATAAAAATGATTATGTATATATT
>NC_041384.1:24550914-24587754 GCF_002162155.2 Triticum dicoccoides
ATATATATATATATATATATATATATATATATATATATATATATATATATATATATATATATCAGTAACAATAGTAATTTCCTTGTAACGCATGAGTCTCCTAGGCAGTTGGGCCTTCAACGGCTAGGCCTTGTGTTGTGCGCCTAGGACATAGGGTGCTGAGTGGTTGATCTTTTTTTGTATTTAGAGTGGCTGATCTTTTGTATCGAGTCTAATGAGTTACACGAGTACTCGTGAGATTGGCTCGTTTAACTTGGTCTATAAACGATCTTAAACTAAAGCTTGCTCGACTCGTTATTCTTCGAGTTCGAGTTGATTCGAGCCGAGTCACGAGCTACTCGTTTAGCTCACGAGCTTCGAGCTTTTTTTCCAGCCCTACATTCAACGATCCGCCAAACATTGTTTTGCCTCGTCAGTGGGATGACAAGAGTGCTGGCGACACCCATTCCATCTTGGACCCCACGTCCATCGGCGACGGATAGATTGCGGACTGCTCCGAGGATGAGTAGGCCATCGGAGGCGGCATGGCCTTGCATGCCATGTGCGCTGTTCCATCTCCCATGTTCGACTCTTGCTCACGGCGAGCGCATCTTCACGACATGGGTCTTATCGCCAGCGCTCATGGAGACGGCAGATGGAGGACGCGGTCACAGAAAGGGAACAACAAGGACTTAGACGACAGACGCCGCCGTAGTCTAGGTTTTGGTCCGCCCCACCCTTTTTTTAAATGAAAACTATCCAAAATGTAACGAATTTGCTCCAGTTTGTATGAGTATCATCCTGATTGCATGAGTTTCGTCTGTTTTGTTGAAAAAAGTGTTTCAAATGTATGCGGGTGACATTGAATGGCTGGCTCCTATATCCATGTCCGCAGACTGGTCCCCCGGTCTATTAACAGATGCCAGAGCAAATTTGTAAGGGCGTGTTCTGAACCTCTCTAGCTTCTTAAAACTCCACAAATCCAGCTTCTTGAGCTAACTTCTCACTTCACCTGGCTATTCCTATGCGTTCGGTCGCTTGGCAGCTTCTCCCAACACATGTACAGTAGCATGACCATGACTGCCATAGGGAAGAAGCAAAGGCAAGCTCACCTTGGATTAGGGAGGGGGTGGAGGGCGAGGAGGCTGGCTCAGAGGACGACTTGGTGAGCACCGGCATCAATGGCGTCAAGGTGGGCGTCTCCTGCTGGTGGGGTTGCTGCTCCTGGCGGTGGGGGAATTGCTCCTTCGGGGCGGCATCCGGCAGGAACGGAGTTGGAATGGTCGGATCTACCGACGGAGAGGCTCACCGGCCGGCGAAGAGGTGGAATCGGGCGTGGCGGCGGCGACCGGCGGCGCTGGGTAGGTCACGAGGGGAAGAGATATCGAGGAAGAGGGGCCTGACGCGAGCTATGCGAATCGTTTTTTACAACTTGGCGGTGGCATCCCCTTGTAAATACGCCGGACTCCTCGCTCCTCCGGTTCGTGAAGCTGGGCTTTAGCTGCTTCGCTATTTTGCACTAGAGGGCCGCAGCGCTTCGCGAAGCTCACTCCGCGGAGCCCAGACGTTCGGTCCGGCTTCGCTCGCGGAGTTGGAGAAGCGTGGAGCGGAAGGAGTTCCGAACAAGCCCTAAGTCAGAGTTGGAGATGCCCTTAATAGGTTTAGAAGGGTTCGAGGGAATCACACCTCCAAGGCGTGCGTTAGGTCTATTTATATATATATCACAAGAACTGATACATGTACACGTTATATGCAGTTAGGTAAAACCCTAGTTGTATATAATATGAAATCTCCAGCCCACCAAAATTAAAGTTTTAGACTTGACATCTGTTTTGCATTTTTCTGTATTTATTTCAAGCCATTTGACGATGTGTATTTAGTGGGAGAAGAATTTTCGAAAGACTACAAAGGTATCTGTGATAACTTTATCAACCTCAAAATGATGTGATGGTTCAGATTTTCAAAGATGCTCATAAAAATAGATTCTACTGTGTTAAAAAAATCACGACACAAATCAATATGCGCACGTTGTGTGCCTCCGCCGCTCCGTGCCCATGTGATTTTCCCATGCTGGGTGCGAGTAACACAAACACGAAGAACAGTATAGCCGGTAAAATAATATTGACGTTATATAGTGCCTGCGTCCCATGCTGGCCTTGGTCAGATGCTGCTATCTGGTCCCACACGAATTAACCTGCTGCGACGACTGCAACGTAGTGTGGGCTCTTCAGCCAAGTCCACCGCACGATCTCAAACGGACGTCTGTTTTGTCCGGATTCTGTCCGTTTGGGTAGGGCAATAAGGTCGTGTCCGGATGTGTTCTGGAATGCGGTGGCCGTGCGCCCAGCGCGCGACCGCATCCGTTTGTCCCATCCTGTCCGCGTCTATTTTACAAAAAGGAGGAACTTTTAAATGCCAAGCCCTAGTTCATCAGGCCAGCGGCCCCAGTTCATCACGCCGGCAACAGAGCCAACGGCCTACACGTCCATCGCCGGCATCAGCCAGCGGCCGGCAACACAGTCAGCCTCCAAAATGAATAGTTGTCCTCGCCGGCAACACAACCAGCGGCCGGTAACACAGCCGACCTCCAAATGAATGTTTTTCTCGCCAGCACACAGCCAGCGGCCCAGCGGGCGGGCGGCACCCTGCCAGCCTCCAAAAAGAACAACCACGGTCGGTCGGACGACCTAGTTCAGGCCTTCGACGTCGAGCATCTCCTTCTGCCTGGCCTCGAACCAGGCCCTCGTCTTCTCGCTCATCTTCGACAAGTCCACGCTCATGATCGCAAGGGCCACCTCCTTCGCTTTGGTGCCGGCATTGGTGGCCTCGATGTCGAGCTGCCTCTTCCTGGCCTTGACGTTGTCGGCCTCGATGTCAAGCTGCTTTTGCCGGGCCGCCTCCTCCATGTCGAGCTGCCTTTGCCAGGCCGCCTCCTCCATGTCGATCTTCCTCCTTTTGGCCGCCTCCTCCGCTCTTTGGGTGAGCCCGTCGATGAACAATGACTCGCCACTAATATCAACGTCATTGCCTTCGTCTTCATCACCATCACCTTCGACATAGATGTTATCGTCTTCATGCCACGAGTCACCATGGTCGTAGTCAGCACGGTCTTCGGCCTCTTCATCGGGGACGTACTGGACGCGACCATCCTGACTTTGGGTCTCCTCGGGGTCGTAGGCACGGCCCTGCCCACCCTCGAAGATCACGTTCTCCATGTACTGGTTGTAGAAGGGGTCGTCGAACGATGGCGTTGGTGTTGGCATTCCGTCAAACAAGACGCGGGGGGCGGCATGGTGCCCGTGAATGGTGCCCGTGCTTGCTTTCTTTGCATCTCGTCGGCCGGCCGGCCGCCGCTGATGACGGCCACGGGGCGCGGTGTGGACGGCGCGAACAAGCCGACGTCTTCTCCGGCGTGAACTCCGACGGCGGCTTCCTTGGCGCCTTGGCTGCCTTCTTCTTCACCTTTCCGGGCGGGTCGACGGCCAAGCCACCGGAATTCGGCCGGGCATCGGCCATGGACGGGGGAGGGAGAGGGGTGGCGGGAGGGACGTGCGAGGGTTTGGTGGGAATGGCGCCAAATGGGCGGGCGGAGGGTTTTGCTTTGTGCCACCGACAGGCGGGTCAGGGGAGGACAAGCGCGTGCGTCCCGCCCGTCCGCGCGCTGTCGGTTTTACCCCAAAATTGGCGCAAACTTGGTCCGGAGATGGGTCGAAAGCGGACACAAAACGGACAAAAGTCCGTTTGCGCCCATGCGTTGGGCCGTCTGATTTGTCCGTTTTACCCCAAACGGACGAGGGTGGACAGGATAAGGCCGCGCGATGGAGTTGGCCTTAGCGGGGTTGTCGTGGGAAAACTTTTGATTTTTTTGTTACTAATAAATGTGCACATGCGTTGCACGTTTTTTTGTTTGGAAAAGGAGGTTATCTCTCAGCCGATGCATGTATCCATCTTATTAAGAAGTCTTAAAGTAGTACAAAATACAATAAATACTACAGCTCGCAAGCGGAGCAAAAACGAACGGAAAAAAATGCTCAAAAGCACAACCGGTATGACAGCAGAAAGGACAAGCTCCCTAGACTCCTATCCTGTTATGTGACCGCCATTCAAACCGAATGAATATAGACCGTGCTACCACCCCCACTGGTTGCACCCAGTAACCAATGGCTCTCTGAAATCCGTATGAGTGAGTAAGAACCACGTACGAATCCATAATGTAGCTCTGAAAATGACATGCAAGAAAGTTAACATATGTTGTCTGTTAAAAATTATATAGTTTCTGCAATTTCGTATAGCCCAAACAAGCGCACATATTCCAATCTGAGTACAAGACGCAGTAAGATGATCAACCCCAGTTAACCAGGTCCCAAATAACGATTCAATGCTAACTCGAGGGATAATGTTGAAGGCTATATGGATCGTTCTCCAAAGTAATTTCGTGAGAGGGCAGTCTATGAGTAGGTGTTGTATTGTTTTATCATAATAATAAAAACATATAGTACCTACCCACTGTCACTTTATTAAATTATCTTTGGTGAGAATTACTTGCTTGTGAACAAACCACATAAAAAATTTAATACGCAAGGGGACCATAACCTTCCAAATATGAATCGACCTCGGGATTGTGTTAGAATTAATTAAATCCACATAAAAAGATTTGACCGTAAACACTCTGTTTCTAGCCAGCTTCCAGTGCACCGCATCAGGTTGGTCAGATAATTGAACATCGATCAATCTTCGTACCAAGTGCATCTAGGCATTCCAACGCTCCTCAACTAAAGATCATCTGAACTAAATATTTAAGGGTATCATTTGAAATATTGTGCCCACGTAATCATCCTTCCGTTGAACAACATTATATAGGGTGGGATATTGTAATGCTAGTGGCGTCTCCCCTAACCATATATCCTACTCCTTCCTTCCATCTATATAGGGCCTAATGTGGTTTTTGAGGCTAACTTTGATCAAATGTTAAAGCAATAATATATGACATGCAACTTACACAAAGCACATCATCAAATTCGTATGTGAAAGGAGCTTTCAATGATATAATTTTCACATTATGCATGTCATGTAGTATTAATTTTATCAATAGTCAAAGGCGGTCTTGAAACACGCATTAGGCCCTATATAGATGGAAGGAGGGAGTACCAAAATCTAGTTGACATCCCATTGCCAACCAAGAATTTGATCCTACGAAAGAACACATCTTTCGTTCTCATGAGCCCCTTCCAGAAAGGCGAGTCAGTTGGTCTCGCGGTGACCTGGGATAGCATTTTAGATTGTAAATACTTGTTTCGTAAAATATGTGTCCACATACCATCCGTCTCCATTGATAGCCTATACAGCCATTTACTCATAAGACATTTATTCTTAATTTCCAGGTTTTCAATGCCGAGAAATCCTGGTCCTTGGGTTGGCATATAATATCCCATCGTGCGAGACGATATTTCTTCTTAGTATCATCTGACTGCCAGAAGAAACGGGATCGAAAGAAATCTAGTCTCTTCTGCACCCCCTTCGGCACCTCGAAAAAAGATAGCAGGAACATCGACATACTACTTAGTACTGAGTTGATGACCACTAGCCGACCTCCATACGACATTAGCTTGCTCTTCCAGCAGCTAAGCTTTTTTTTCAATTCTATCCTCGATGCATTTTCATTCTTTATTAGAGAGCTTGCAGTGATGAATCGGTATACCCAAATAACTGAATGGTAAAGAACCCAATTCACACCCAAACAATTGTCTATATGTGTCTTGCTCCTCTTTGGCCTTACCAAATCACAACAACTCTCTCTTGTGAAAGTTGATTTTTAATCTAGACAATTGTTCTAAGAGACATAATATTAGTTTCATATTCCTAGCTTTTGCAAAGTCATGTTCCATGAAAAAAATAGTGTCGTCAGCGTACTGTAAAATGGACACTCCCCCATCGACCAGATGAGGGACAAGCCCATCAACTTGGCCGTTTTCCTTGGCCCTGCCGATAAGAACGGTCAACATATCCACCACTATATTAAATAAGAGAGGAGACATCAAATCCGCTTGTCTCAATCCCTTATGAGTCTGAAAATAGTGACCCATATCATCATTGACCTTGATTTCAACACTACCTTTTTGGACTAGAGAACCCACTTGGTTCCTCCATGCCTCATTAAAACCTTTCATGCGCATTGCCTGCTGAAGAAAAGACCACTTAACTTTATCGCATGCCTTCTTGAAATTCACTTTGAAAATAACCCCATCTAGTTTCTTCAAATGAATTTTATGCAACGTTTGATGCAGGAAGACCACCCCTTCTAGGATGTGCCTCCCAGGCATGAAGGTTGTCTGACTCGGTTGCACCACCGAATGGGAAAATCCTTGTCAATCTATTTGTACCCACTTTCGTGAATATTTTGAAACTCACGTTGAGAAGACATATTGGCCTGAACTGTTCGATCCGAATTGCCTTTCTTTCTTTGGCAACAACGTGATCATGCCAAAGTTCAGGTGAAATAGTTCTAAGTGACCATTAAAAAAGTCATGAAACATAGTCCTAAGATCGTCCTTGATAATATGCCAACATTTAGTATAGAATTCCGTAGGAAACCCATCTGGTCCCGGTGCTTTGTTCGATTTCATTTGTGATATTGCATCTGGAACCTCTTTTTCAGTGAACGATGCGGATAAAATATCATTCCCCTCCGACCGAAGCTGAGGGATGTCTCCAATAACACTCATTCAGGGATACCATGCTTTCTACCGGAGGCCCGCATAGTTGTTGCACGTGTAATCTTAAAAAATATTTTTGTTTATTCTGGTTAGCAGTCATATATTTACCGTCATGTTGAAGGCCTAATAATGTATGATGCATCATGTTGGGGTATAAATATCCACGAAAATAACCATGGGAGGGTCCATACCTCCTCCTCAAGATGCTAAAGGACAAATTCAAAAATCTAAGCACAATCCATTGAAATCAGCTCAACCGATCTACTAGCCAGCTGCTACCAAAAGTTCCATGCCAGTGTAACATTGTTGTTTCATAGTGCATCATCCAGGAGATGCCACTAATTCCACAACCGTACTCCCCTTCCACGGTCAAGTAATAATTAGGCGAATGCTACATATGATGCGATTCAGATCAAATCTGAATATACAAAAATAAAAAACTGAGCACACCTCCCGATCACATCCAGTAATCAAACTGATAAATATACTCCCCAAATAAGCTTGTAGAGAAGTCATGCATAAAGCAAAATATATGGAGTTGCATCATCTACAAAATAAACGAAAAGACATCAACTGGTACCGATTCAATGACTATCTAGTAGCCTACGTACGTGGACAAACCTAATTACCTGAATCATGGGTGGTATCGAGCTGCTAAGGCGACCAGAACGTCCAGATCGTGGCGTCCACATGAGGGGTAGGTCAGCCTGGGGACCGCGGTGGCGTTAAGGCCGCAGCGACCGCTGCGTGGAGTGGATCGGCACTGGCCGCGTGCGTGTCCAGACGGTGTATGGCCATGCGAGGAGTGGAGCATGGCGGAGGTGGCTTATGGGCACTCCAGATCGAATGGATCCGGGGCGGCGAGGCGGCTTACGACGTCGAAGTGAGGGGCGGCCGCCGACGTGGTGAAGGGCGGCGGCGTTGGATGGCCAGGGCGTAAATACGGGACGATGGGCCTCGCCTCCAATAGAGATTAAGGCCATGCAACAGAGATTAAGGCCATTCCAGTTTACCGCCTAACCTTTTGCTTCAAATTAACAATGTTGCGTTAAACACATATCATGGAAACTAACCTTGTGCCTAATCCTATGTCAATTACTGGTCTCTTGTAATTATTGTGTGTATAAGAATTTGGTTTAGAAGGGTTTGAGGGAATCGCACACCTCCAAGGGGTGGGTTAGGTATCTTTATGCGCTTTTTTAGGGTACCTTGGTGCTCCCTCAAGTAGAGATGGAGTACAACTTAAATCCGACCCTCCACTTAGAAGGGTAGTTCAATATTTTCTCCTCTTAATTAGGTCAGTTTCTGATTTCTAATCAGATCATTTGTCCTATCACCAACGCAGCCGCCATCACATTATAGCAATTACGTCTCCATGATGACCACGCCGTTGCTGCCTGACATCTGCTTTTTTTCACAGGCACCGATCAAGAGCGGGTGGATAGAAGTTAGGAATGATAGAAAACTTGTATCAGTCAATGGATGGATATGTTTTCTTTGCGCTGGAAGTTATGTCGATCAAACAGAATTTGGCTACAAGTTCTCGAAAACCACACAAATTTTGTAACATGTACAAAAGAAATTAAAACACAAAATATAAGTATTGTTGTGGAATACACGCAAGATACATCAGGCTCGCAAGAAGTTCGTCAGCAGCCCGACAGAGTCCAATCAAAGCAGCCGCTCACCGCCCTTCCATAATCCATATTGAACCCAGTCGGTCAGATCAACTTTACATTTGTACAACTGCAGTGCCGACGTGATAGATCTCCGACCAGCCTGATGATCCCGCCTCGCCCTAGTCATCCTGCTCCAGTGCGGTCGAGTTTCCAATTTCGCGAGAAAGCAAACGCACTCGTGTGTTGCGGCGGCGCCCCCCAGCCCTGGTCGATGACCATTCCCAGCAGATGCCGTTCCAGCAAGTCCGTGGCCCTATGGCCGTCTGTCTCTTGTAATCGGCCAGATTATTCGGCGGCGGCTATCCTATTGAAGAATTAGGCTTTTTTAGGATTAGAATTAGGGTTCTTGTGTGATGCACTGTTTTTTTTACTTGGAATCAGTTTACCTTTTTACCCCCAAGCACACGGTACTCCCTGTTTTTTTTGTTGGTACTCTCTCATACACATATTGGAGTACCAACAGTCATCTATGCTTGGATCAAGAGAAATGAAGGGCTCATATTCATTTAGGGGTACTGTAAAGGAACTCATCTTTATATATCACAAGAATCGATACAACTACAAGTTGTATACAGTAAGTTAAAACCCTAGCCGTGTTCAATATGGAATTCTCGGCCCACCAGAATTAATGTTCTAAAATTGACGCTGGCGCTCTCATTTTTCTAAATTTATTCCAAGCCTTCTGATAATACGCGTTTAGTGGGAGGCAATGGTGGATCTACTGTGGGTGCCCTGACACCGCCTCCAAAGTTGTAAAACAAATTTACTATATATATACTTAACACTAAATATTCATCAAGTTGTTGCAATTTCCATACTATTTCTTGAGATTATGACGATATTTTGAATAAACTTTGAATTGTGGCACCCCCAAGCCAGCAATTCTAGGTCCGCCACTTGTGAGAGGAGATGTTCCGTTGACTGCGGAGGTGTCTGTGACGACCTTTATCAATTTCAAAATGATGTGTCAGCTCAATAGAGACAGATTGTACATCTATGCATTAATAGTAACGAGTGTACGTGTGTATGTATAAGTGTCTATACTGTGTTTAAGAAGACCACTGACGCAATTCAATATGCGCACGTTGCGTGTCTCCGCCGCTCGATCCGTGCGCATGTGAATTTCCCATGCTGGGACCGGGCATTTGTTTCTTTGCGAGTCACACAAACACGAAGAACAGTACAGGCGGTAAAATTATACTAGTTACTACGTTATACAGTACCTGGGTCCCATGCTGGCCTTGGTCAGATGCTGTCTGGCCCTGAATGGTTGTCGTGGGAAACATCGGTCGTACTATAATTCAGGAGGAGCAGCAGACCGTCATTCTTCAAGACGGTGCCGACTAGAGTGCACTGCCGTTCGTCGACTTCATACCTCCGACTCCGACAATATGCCGGCGAGGGAGCAAGGGACGGCGGCGAAGGCGCTGAAGCTGAGCAGCGGGCACGAGATGCCGGCAGTGGGGCTAGGCGTCTGGCGGATGGACGCCCCCGCCATCGGCGGCCTCATCCACTCCGCCATCCGCGCCGGCTACCGCCACTTCGACTGCGCCGGTACGCGTCCGCCCTCCCTCTCCCCTCTCCACCCTCTGCACCCACCTGGACCCAATGGAATTGCACTGAATCTCCATGAGCCGTCTTCCACCGTTGAGTCTCATCTAGAGCCTGCTTGTGTATGTCGCTGTGGAGTCTCAAGTGGTAAAAGCAAAATGGCGAGTTCGTGATGTCTAGTTTAGGTGGCTTCAAGCAGTAGACTTGCAAGTATCAAAGAATTTATGTACACTATCTATTACTTTTATTCAGGAGCACTAGTTCTTGATTGACAGTGCCATCTTTACGGAGATTTCGCCCTGAGCCTGAGGTGATGTTGGAATAATCCAAACTGGAAAACACTAGCTGTGTAGTTCTCAGATTTGGAGCCATGCATGAGTACTATTCATAGTCTGTTTTTTGTCACCACATACAAACGCGCTGTTCACTATCCTATACGTTTCAATCTTATTCTTACGTTTAAATCTACTCATATCTTTTCAACCAAAAGTTTAATTTATGAACCGTTTTACATATTTGTGTTTATGATGGCGAGGACTTTCAGTTGAGATCACTTTGTAATATATTTAAACAAGTTTCAAATTTAAATTATGAAACGTGATGAAATGCGGTGAAGCAATATGATTTTTTTCAACATGCATGGTTACTCTGCGAGATGTAGAGAAAGAAGCATGATGAAACCGGTGACTTGTAGTGGAACAATATGTTTTTTTTATGAAACAAGGTGAAACATTATTGCTTTTTCATGAAATTACTGAATTTGGATGAAATAAGTTTGAACTGTGGTGATTTAGCTGTCAAAATATTAATTTATAAATATATATTCAACATTGGTCTTGTTTTAACGATCTTGTCAGAAAAAAACACAATTTCACAAATAAAATGTAAACCAAACTTTTATTTGAAAATATATATTTGGCATGTACAAGTATTTATTTGAATGAAAGTCAATGAGTTGGGAATAACATGCGAGTCTGGTTGGATGAGAGAGAAAATACTACAGATGATGTCAGCAATCCCACCACAACCATAACAAAATGGTGAATGCATGCAGGGAATGTCCGCGCATGATAGAAAATCCTCTCCCGCATGGGTTTGGATTGTATTTGTGCGGTTTGTGCGAAAATGCACTTTAGAGTTTGAGCGCGAGGTAGCTCGATATCCTGAGCGCACTGGCGGAGCTATGTGTATGGCTGCAGGGGCCACTGCCCCCCCAGATTTGTGATATTCTGTGAAGAAATTTTTCTGTAGCAGTATAGATTGAAGAAAATACAGATTTTTGTACCACTACAAGAGTTATCGTATTTTTCCATTGGCACCCAGTCACCCCATCCTAGCTCCGCCGGTGCCTGAGCGCTCAATTCCCTTGTGATATGCCCCCATTCTGTATTATAGTAGAGTTTTTTCTTCAAATAGTTTGGATTGCTTACCGTACTAGATAGCGCCCCGCGCGTTGTAGCAGAAATTTTAGCAATGAACGTATCAAAATTAAAATTAGAATATATGAGAATAATACCGCACCCCATTCAACCTAGAGGTAAATGGAAGGTGGATGCATGTTATACTGTCTTGTGACATTTAAATCCAATTATTTATTATTGAAAAATGAAATAAAAAAGAATTATGTGAAAGGCTTTCATGCGCTTCATGACATGAAGGGCTCACGTGTGGTCGAAAGAGAAAAATGGAAACTTGAATAGTTGCATGTTGGTTGATGATGCGGATGGCATGCATGTGGTGGGAAGCGGAAAGTGAAGCATTTATTGGATGAATTAGCTTGATGATGTGGATAACTTGCATGTGCAATTAAATGAGAGGTTATGTGTGGGGCATTTATGATGATGTGGATAGACTGCATATCTATACCAATATAAAAAGACCCAAAGAGGTAGATTCAATTAATCTCGACCATCAAATCATGCCAATCCAATGACCTAGACTGCTTCAATGTCGAGCGCTCAACATGTTTAGCATGCAGTTAATTTCATGCCAAATATAATACTAATCACATAATAATACGCAAATAGTATCCTATTTAATATCCGCATGCATTTAATATACTTTCAAATTAACGTGCATTGCAAGTACACATTGACTAGGTAATATAAATAAGATAGTGGAGATGAACTTCTTAGGTACTCAATATATAGAATGTGTCACGAGACTTTAGTTGAGTGAAATCAATTTTAAACCATGAACTCATAGAGCCCGTCTAAATCGAACCTCAACCTTACAACCCCTTAAATTCGTACACTATACTTGCTAACCCCGGTCATTTTCAACCCTAGAACGACCATAGACCTGTCTGTATGCACAATCCTGACCAGGATCACTCGTTTCTGTCACTTACTACATGCTGCTGGCCTTGCTTGACTTGTGCCCATCCTATGGCGATTCGCCTGCGCGAGGCCCCTTGCAACGATCGGCTTGGGGGCTCGGACTAACGGCTGGGCGAGTTCCAGGGTATGCCCCGAGGTGTTTGGGTGAACGCCTACAGAGTACAAGGGCCTGCAGAGCGGCCCCGGGCAGCGTGACATGGCGGCGCCCACGAATTTGAGGCACCAGGCGGAGGCCGCAGAGCGGCCGCGCAACGTGCAGAATCATGCGCGTGCGGCGAGCATGGTCGCACTGTGGTGACGGCCGTGCCGAGTCTGCTAACCGTGACACATGAGCAATTTCTTCCAATGTTATGTTATCGACCACCAGTCCACCACGGTTGATGCTCTTCCTCGCCGTACAGCTGCTGCTCCTCCAGGATTACATGACCGGCATTTCCCACGACAACCATGCATGGCCGGTCAGAGCTTGCAGTCCCGGAGGAGCCCGATGCAGACTGGCATTCTTCAAGAGGGTGCCAGCCAGAGCGCACTCCCGAGACCTCGACGAGGAGCAGCAATTACTATGTCCGCAGACACTATACACGCACGCCTCCGAGAGTGCTTGCAAATTGCAACCTGTACCGCTGCGGCGATCGTACACAGCACAGCACATGGCTGGCAATGAACAACAGGCTCCCACGCCCGTACGTTGCCCCTGCAGGAGAGACTCATCAAGTCATCATTCTCTGCATTATATGTAGGCCAAGTCAGATTCACAATATAGCCATCAAGATGCAGTATAGCACCGACACAAATAATCTTCGTCTCTCACCTAGCCGCTCTTCTCCTCCACAACGGACTGCTTCACGCCGTATATTTTTTTAATTATTGGTATATAAGCCATCTCGTCCGGTCGACCGGCTTCGTCCTCCGCCGGCCGCGCCCGCGTTGCTGGATCAGACGAGATCAAACAACACGTTTTAGCTTCGGCTACAGCCAGCCAGTCAGGTGGCCCACTAGTCAACTACTATGACACACGCACAACTTATCAATTCAACGGACAAATTGCCCTTGGTCCCTTTTCATCCAAACCTTGCCCGATCTCGCTGCCGGTTAGCTCGGTCTCTTCCCCGTTCCGAATTGATCCTGCTATCAGCTCGTACGCGCGAGACTTGCGCCGGGCGGCTGTGTGACGGAAAGAGAGGAGAGGGAGGAGAACCGGGGCGGCGCTGAGCTCGGGTGGCTCGCCGGCTGGCTGGCACCGGCGAGCGAGGCCGAGCACGACGGTGGGTGTGAGGCGGTAGTAGCAGCGGCCAGTGGGGCGCGGGTAAGGATTGGGGTTGACTTTCTGTGCCATGTTTTCTTTGCCCTATCTATTTGGGTTCCCCTGCCATAATGGTTCAATCTACTAATAGGGTTTGATTTTATGCCGTCCTGACCGTGGGCCATGCCTGTCATAATCAAGGTTAAATTCAGTTCAACCAGTAACCGATGCAACATGATAGTTTTTTAAATGAAAAAACAATTTTTTGGTAGTTATCAACAAATTTTCAAAAATAGGTAGGTTTTTGAAACCCTAGCCAACAATACTGATAGTTTTATGTTATATAATCCCCTTGGCTAAAAGCATATTGATTTTATTATGTGATCGATCTTTGGGTGAAACCCATGGGATGTACCCCAACAGATGTACTAACAGGGTTTGTTGCCTGATGCTGCAGCTAAATATCAAAACGAGGCTGAAGTTGGGGATGCACTTGCGGAGGCATTTGAAATTGGGCTTATCAAGAGGGAGGACCTATTCATCACAACCAAGGTTATTTTTAATTATTGATTTCTTGAAGCATGATTGCAGGAAAGGATATTGCAATAAGAAAGTATTCTCTGTTAACAATTGTGTCCTATAAGCTGACTAGATGAGGTTTTGTACCGAGAACGACAAAATAACATAGGGTTTTAAGACATCCATGGATGTGGTATTCAAAACTAAGAAAAACTGAAACTGTATGGCTGGTCTAGCAACTAAGGTCTAACTGCAGCCAAGAAGCTAAGAAACATATGAACAACATATTTTATGAATGGTCCACAAAGCGTGCCTTGTTCCCTGTATGATTATGAATAGCCACAACTACGACTTCACTAACAAGCATATGCATAATGACATTAGCAAACTTACCCATAACTACATCAACATGTATGTATAGTTATTACAATGGTACAACCATAAGCATACGCATATAGTTATAGGCATAGTAGCTTATCATGGGAACCTAACAAATATGGATGACTATGTTTGGATCATGGCAAGCGCTTGTTCGTGCTAGCTTCACTTTGCCATGAACTCCATGCAATAAAGGTTGAGCACGATGACCTTGAAATTATCCTTAGCTAGAACCTTAAAGGTCAGGAAGTACGAACCTTAAAGGTCAGGAAGTACCCGATCTTCAATTGCTGAGCCACCATGAAGCCGGACCACCCTTGGTCAACGGCAAGTCTCCCACCAGGAGCTACACCTTCCAGCTGCAACCGGTGGTCATACTGAGATGATCACAGAGCTACAAGATCCGGGTTGCAAATTCTCATTGTTCTCCAAAAAACCTTCGGAGGTCGTCCAGAAGGTTCTCTCCTGGAGATACTTGACTCCATTTTGCAGGTCTGACATCATGTGCTTGACATGCCTCTTCATGTGAGTAGGCAAGTGAGTGCAAATGAATGCTCAGCATAACATCTGTTCCGGTAATGACCTCCGACACCAACACCTGTTGAGAAACATTAAGTTATTGCACTTGAAGAGCGTCTTCCTTTCCATTTATGGATTGAGAAGACACCGCTTCTTGCATAGGAAGCAAAATAAATGTAAAAAGGATTGGAGTCCGGAAGTAACTTCATCTCATGTGCGAAAATCATGTTGCAAAAAGTGGGTAGGACCCGCATCCTTGTGGAAGCGCCCAACGTTCCCTGATCTTCCCGATGCTTCTTGGAGGGCACCGACCTGTACAACGGGTTTACCCTGGGAGCAACTAGCTAGAGTATTATTGCCGATGAGCAACTTCATGCAGGCGACCGTAATGATAAAGATCAGGTTAAACACAACATTGACCACAACATATATAAATTGAATTACAATGTGCATCACCATAAAACACAAACACCTAGACACATGTGCTTCACCTCGGTGAAGATCGCCGCCTGGCAACATTTTAATCAAACCGTTCTAAACCAAATGGTCCACCCATAATCAAACTTAGCCTCTCCCGAAGCCTACCCATAACTGACGATCGAAGTGAGGACCATCCACTTGTTTGGTTTGTGCTTAGTTGGCGGTAAAATCAAATGAAATCGATCATGCATACATTTCTAACTACCGTCTGAATGCAATTTTGTGGCATAGTATTGGGTAATGATCTTGTCTCGGCTCCTCGCATCCTGAGGCGAGGTGTAGGTGATTTGTCTCGTTTCTTCCCAAGACGAGGAGTGCAAGTGTGCCTTTTTGCACTTCTTTACTTATTCATTCCTATTTGTGTTATTCACCACCTAATTGGCATCCGTATAGAAAGTTAGATAGCAAAACACAATTCTATGAGCAAACAACCAATACGGTATGCGGGCCTCCTAGGCCATTTCCCCCAAATCCGGCTCCATTTGATGTTTCATGAGGCCAGTCAGCATGTAGCTAGAAAAACGAAGGAGGAGCAGCAATAATTCCACCAGAATGGCTGCTAGTTAATGTGCGTTGCCGGGTCGCATACCCACTTCCCACCCGCGTCATTATAAATCCATTCTGCTTCACACCTATATAACCCCCCATCGGCTGCCGACGGCGGCGCCAAATACACACCAAACTAAATCCTCACCGCAGAACTCGCCCCCGCAGACCATGTCACGGCGATCACAATCTCATCTCGTACCTTTCCCCGACAAAACCGAAAAGGAATGCACCAAGAGGGAGTTCTAGGAGAGGGCTTGGGAGTAGTTCGAGTGGGTTGAGGAGGGCACACGTCGTGAGGAGGAAACAGCCATCGGCCTCTCCCGGAACTCCCTCTTGGTGCATTCCTACTTTGGGTGCATGATGATGGCCGCCTGAGAAGAAATGGATGCCGTGCTCACACCAACCTTAAAATTGTGGCCATATCCCGCATTCAGGACTCACAAGCATTCGCTCGAAGTGTGGTCATGGAAATGGAAGTAGCCAAAGGCTGCCCCACCGGTGAGGTCACATCCAAACGACGGAAGAGCCCATAGTTCGTACTCTAGAAGAAGATCGTAGCTGAGATGAATATTGAAATCCTAGTTGTAATGTGTGCCCAAATACAGATTTCAAATGTATGATACTATCTAGCACGAAATAGATGTCATAATCCCAGCTGCTATGGACGCCAACACACCTACGTAAACATTTCTTCAAATATAGGCTAAAATGTAGCAGCAATACCTTCCACTCATTGAGAACAAAACATGAAAACATAAACAAAATGGAAAAATGGCTAGAAAAAAGCAAAAATAATGCAGGAGCAACGGAAACAAAAAAGCATCTTACCTCGAACAACAAATGACCGAACCAGAAATAGACCATGAGTAGAACTGAACAACAAGCCTTTGGCTCCAAGCATCTGCAGAAAACAAAACGAGAAAAGAGGATGATGACTAAGAAAAATAGATCAAACATGAGTAGGAGGCAAAAACAGATATGAGTGTGAGTATCAAGGGAGAGTAACAGTCAGGACCAAAGAACAAAGCAGGAAACCCAAACACCTGCAAAGACAAAGAAGAAAGGAAAATGATGATAAGCCAGAGAAGCATATTAGTGACAAGGAAGTGGGAAATAAGATCCAAACCTCAACTAATTGGAAGAACAAATGGCATGCCGAATGACGGAGCGCACAAGGGGGATGCACAAGAAGGGCAACATCGATGATGACGCTCGACGAATTATGTGCTCCAAAGAGAGGCTAAGGGTAGACAGCCGTGTGTGGCATCATGTGAATGACATAAAGTAGGAAAATCAGAGGAAAACCGGGCTGCAGCAAAAAAGGACTTGTGAGCCACAACACCATGCATGCAAGCACAATAACTAAACCCACCACACAGGCTCAGACACACGTCCACACATGCCCATTAGCAGGGAAAAAATGACCGATGCTCGAATTGTGGCAGAGAGAGAAGGATATGATGAAAAGCGATACTGGTCCGATGATGAACCGACCCAAAACAGACGTGCATGACCAGTCGCATGTCACTCATTGCAAGGTGGTGAACTATACATAGAACAAAAACAAGCGTTTTTGCACTGAGACAAAACACGATGCACCCACTTAACACACACCGCAAACACAATGACACACTACAAGGATGCACGGGGTCGAACTACACACGAGACACAAACAAGCATTGTGCTGAACCAGCACACGACACATACCTCAAATGCAGCGATGGGACATTGCATATGGCGCGAACAACACTATTAGGTTGCATGACGCGCACAAGTCCCGTGTTAGACCCGACAACACCGAACAGGGAACAAAGAGAGACAAATAGACCGGACAGGTCAGCACCTAACACACCCACCAATGCATGCAAGCCGAAAAAGTTATACCGGGAAGCACAACTACCTGACAAAATCCACCATCCGAGCACACACAAACAAGGTCGGTGAATAAAACACCTCATGTACCCATCTGCACCAACGCATGAGGCGAGACACACAGTGCGAGGGCAACGACCCTCAACCTAGCAACACCGAACAACCAGGTAGCCACAAAGAAGACCAGCCAGGGTGACACGGCAGCCAGGTTTTCAGAAAGGCCGAGCGAACGCTTCTCCAACATCTAGGAGCATCCATCATGGTAGACCAGGCAGTGCCGAACAAAGAAGAGATCAAATCGAGACAAATAGGACCGGCCAGTTCTGAACGACATCCGCCATCTGAGTAGATGCGGCCAGCCAAGCAAACCCCTCATATCCCCACCACCACCAACGTAGGAGCGACCAAGCCCCGAGAACATCCAGCATCTGAGCAGATGCAAATAAGGCCGGCCAGATAAGGCCCTCACTTCCTGACTCTGGGCAACATGTGACGGACGAGGCGGCCCTGGGCGCGCACTCGGCGTGCACGTCATGGACCCTTGAGGAAATCACCGCAGGGTGAAGCTCCCCGGAAGATCGGATGGCCGAATAGATGAAGACGCACTGCGAGGGGCGCACGACAGACGAGGCGGCCTCGCGCGCACTCCATTGCTATGCCTCATATACCCTCGAGGAAATCGGTGCGGTGAAAAATGCCCGGAAAGATCGGACGACCAAAAACGTGCCAGCGAGCTAGCAGCATGAGGCAGACACGGATCAGACCGCACAGAGCGCATTGGTGATTGAGGATTCCCCCAGGAGGCGGGTACTCAAACATCCTTTATAGTAACCATGGGGTCCCACCTGTCCCCTCCCCCTTCCCAATTTGGACAAACTGGCTCACTTTTGCAACACCTTAGTAGCTATAATTATTGACCTAGGTTTAGGGTAGATAATATATCCAACAATGGGGTTATGGTACTAAGTATTTTTCTTTACACCCCATTTCACTCTCAATACTCGAATGATGTTGCAATCTTCTTTCTCCAACATATATTCTGTTATTCAAAGCTCCATGTCTGTTGTCATTGTAGTTGTGGAACTCAGATCATTGTCATGTGGTCGAAGCCTGCAAGGATAGCCTTAAGAAGCTGCGATTGGATTATCTAGATCTCTACCTTATTCACTTCCCTGTAGCTACAAAGCATACTGGTATGATACTTTTATTTATCCTATGCAATCCTATGTAACATGAATAAGAACACTTCATTCCATTTCGTCCAACAGAATTGAGTATTTTAATTTTAACTGTATATAGGAATTGGCACCACTGCCAGTGCTCTTAGTGATAATGGCGTGCTTGATATCAATACCACTGTCTCCTTGGAGACAACCTGGCATGCAATGGAAGATCTGGTTTCCATGGGACTGGTTCGTAGCATCGGAATTAGGTAAAGACGTAAAGTACAACATATTACCATTGGTTATTTGATCTGCTCTTACTGTGATGAATTTTGTTTAGAATTATTGAGGCATTTGGTCTTGACTCATTTAACCTATGTAGATATTATGCTTCGTCACCTGGGTCAGTTAGTTGATGTTCTTCGCATTGATCCTGGTCATGGACACAGTTTAGTTTACTTAGTATTGCAAATTGTTTGGTTCAGTTGTTCTGTTTGCTTACTAGTAGTAGTAAATTTGTTTGATCTATATCTCTTGGCTGCTGCAAGTTTAGAATAATTTGGTACCTCTGAATCTTCCAATTTATTGGTTTACTGGTTTCTATGCAAATTAGTTGCTGGCCTTGTTGCTCAGAGTTTATCTCCATATTTTCTAAATAAAGAGTGTGAGATATTTTTTTTGTGAACCTTTCAAGTCCGGGTGCCCCTAAATTCTCATAAATTGATGTTGTCGATTATATACTATGTAAATTTGTGTTAGTTGTTCTTGGCTTCCTGCTTCCAATGCACAATTATACAGTATACTATTTTTCCTCTAGTTTACTTTCCAACTAGCGTTGTGGGCACGTGCGTTTGTGCAGTTAGATTTGCTACATCATAGTTATTTCAAATTTTTATATAATATTGGTGGTTAGATGTTCATAAACCATTAGGCACAGATATAAATATATCAAAAAAAATAGTCAAAATATATCATACAAATGTGTACTTGGCATTGATATTTCGTTTAAAACACTTTTGCTAATATTCTAAGGAAGAAATATTGTGCGTCAATGGAAATAATTACACTAGGGTGGTAGCGTTTGGATTGGGTCAATTTCTTTATTGAGATTATGTTTTATTACTTTTAATCTAAGAAAATACTGAAGCTCATAAATAAATTATTTATCAGGGACGTAACACTAAGTGTATTACCATGTTATGAGTGTTTCTAAATCTGTCAGGGAAGTCTCGACATTATAGTATTAGGATCCCACATTTAATTTCATTAGGTAACATGAGTAGTCAAAATGTATTGTCGTCCATGGCTCACCGTCATGCAAGGCATAGACTTATACGGTTGTCTATTCGCTCGGATGAATCTTGTTTGGCTGTGCCATCTTGCTCTTGATACAAACCCCAAAATCAGGCCATTACCAAGCAGCCTGCTTGGTAAGCTACCAACAAAATACTGCGAACAAAATATAAAGGCCATTGCCAAAGTTCTTCCAAAATCCGTCATCATTCATTTTCCTAAAGGGAAAATCAGTCATCATTGTCTCTCATAGTAATTACATACTGCTCGTCCAACTTAGATGGTCCAAGCATACTTCTATGGATCTTTATTCTACTTATTGTCCATACATCTTTTCTCATATAGTTCCATCCATGCATACTGATAGATCTATCTAATTCAAACATGCTAACAACATTCGTCTCGTGTCACTTGTATATTTTATGATACCAAATAGAAATCAAATTGCTAATTGTTTGACAGCTACACAATGAGTTTCATTTATATATCAAATCGCAAATTTTCCTATGAAATTATTCTAAAATTATCTATTTTTAGAGGCTTATTAAAATCGGTTTGTCAAGCTTGTTAATCAATCAATGACATAAGCAATGATGTCTACAGTCTAGCTTTCCTGATGGGCTAGCTATCTTGCATCCCATCGAAAAAGGCATGCCTACTGCCTAGCTAGATTTGTTCCGACCAACACCCATGCATACGTTGCCTAGCTAGTTAGCTTTGGGTTTCGAATCAATTATGCTTGTATATAGTTGCAAAAAATTATGCATGTATATTGATCAAATGTTTTCATAAGTGATTATGTTAGCTACCAATTGATCCACATGCTTTACGGAGTCAAGTAATCAAATATAATTGGTAATTGAGAGTGGTTCCTCTACACCCACTCTCGGTGCACCCATGGTGCATTCACGCAAGAAAACATATCAAAACATTTCGAAAAAAATCTGAAACTTTGTGGAAATGATCATCAACAAATGTTAGAGAGGCTTGCAAAATTTGGTGATCAAATAATATTCGAGGAGCTCTCTACAAAAAAGAAAAAATTCACTGAAAATTAGTCAAAATGTAAGTGCACTGTTTGAGAAGATTTTATAATTTTGTCTTTTTTTTAGAGAGCTTCTCGAATGTTATTTGACCACCAAACTATGCAAGCCCTCATAACATTTGTTGATGATCATTTCCATAAAGTTTCAGAATTTTTTGAATTTTTTTGCTATGTTTTATTGTGTGGGTGCACCGAAGCTGGGTGCAACCACTACTTTCCCTTGGTAATTTTGTCCGAGTACGATTCAAGGATTTAGACTACTCTGGTTATAGCACTCCCAAGTAAGCAAAGACACTTAGCGCTCTCCACAGTAATGTCAGTATTTAGACTACTCTGGTTGTAGCACTCCCAAGTGCCAATTTTGAACTTAACTCCCTTGAGCCGTGCATACTCAGACTAACCAGAATCGAGCTGTAATAAATCCCTTAATCTGCGTAGTTCCATTACGTTGTCCTCACTTCTTTGACGATCTGAAATTTCACGGCTACCTCTGATGCCGGAGGAATTCTATTTCTCAAATCTAACCATTGAAATATTCATGCAGCAACTACAGCATCCTCCTCACCCGAGACTGCTTGGCCTACGCCAAGATAAAGCCTGCGGTGAACCAAATCGAGACACACCCTTACTTCCAGCGCGACTCTCTTGTGAAGTTCTGCCAGAAGCATGGAATCCGCGTCACTGCACATACCCCTCTGGGCGGCTCCACTGCCAACACCGAGTTGTTCGGCTCCGTCTCATGCCTCGACGACCATGTCATCAAGGTCAGTGTCACAAATAGTCGCATGATTGCTTCATGCTCTACACAGATTCACATTCCATTCCAGCATGCATCTAGTCTAGAAAAAAAAGCACTACCTCAAGCATGGTTTTGTGATACTTTCTCAACCTCTGCTTGTTGTATCCATGCTTGCAGTCCCTGGCCGAGAAATATGGCAAGACGCCGGCGCAGCTGGTCCTCCGATGGGGCCTCCAGAGGAATACGGTGGTCATCCCCAAGACCTCCAAGGTAGAGAGGCTGGAGGAGAACTTGGCGGTCTTCAACTTCGACATCTCCAGCGAGGACATGGAGAAGATCAAAGCCCTAGACCGCAACTACCGCAGCAACCAGCCGGCCAAGTTCTGGGGCATCGACATCTATGCTTGATTCCACTGCATGATTTGCTCCCCGGACAGTGCAATTAATAATATTGGAGCTTACCATTAGCTCAAATGAACTTGAGTTACAGATGATGAATTTGGACCATAATTAATCAGTTTGTCATTCTATTCGTACTGAGTCATTTCCGATTCATTCCTCAAATATCTTTAGGAAAGGTATACGTGGGTGAACTCTATTCAATAAGTTGATCCTAGCAAATTATTGACAACACAACCTGATCCTCTGTCTTTGGTTGAACTCTTCCATTGCCTGAAAACAGATAATATCTGGTTGAGCTTCATTCAACAAATTAGCCTTGTCAAATTATAGAGTTCCACCTAGGAGAGGTAAGTTTTCACAGCATATGCTTTGGCAAATAAGTAATGTGACTAAGGGCATCTCCAATGCAAACCCCTAAAATGGACATGGTATTTGTCCGCGGACTATGCGTCTACGGACAGTGGTACAGGAGCCAGCCATCCAATCTTGCCCGCATATTGCAAACCGAATTTGAACAAACTGAACAATTTTCATGTAAACCAAATGATTTTCATCTAAACTGCACCAAAATCATTACATTTTTAAAATATTTCAACAAAACATTTAGCAGACTAGGCTCTCTTAACCTAGTCTAAATGATTGCAGTCTCTCTAAGCCGGCATGAATGTAGCGTTGGCGCTCTAGAGTGCATGAATGCATGACAGCCGCTTCGCATGGGACAGGGCGTGGGCATGGAAGAGGTTTTCGGGTGGGTATGGGGTGTCGTTTACCTGGAGCGGCCGGGATGCCCGCAAATCCCCATTGGTTTGCCTCCAATTTGTGAGAAAACGGACATCCGGATCGCTCCGCATACCGATGAGGTGTTGCATTGGAAGGCAAATCACATTCAGACCACTCGATCCGGACAGTTGCGTTTGGTTTACGAGTATGGAAACAAACAAAAACACTTGTTGGGGAAAATCAAACTAGTCTAGGATCTGCGTGCACCCAATTAATAGAAAAAGGTACACGGCAAAGTCTTGTTGTTTCCCTACAAAAAATTTACATGAGTGCGAGGGAAAAACGAAGATCCCAAAATATACAAAAAATGCATGAGCAATCGTTTTACTATAACTAATATAACATCCGTGCTTTGCTACGAACCACAAAATGATTCATTTATATTAGATTAGTTGTATATACTTCCTCCATGTCATAATTATCATCGTGCTTTTAGTACAAATGTCACTACACCAGTGATGTGATATGATTTTTTTTCCTCTTCAAGTTGGAGGAGTCTGCCGGGTAATAGATGTACGATGAATATTGGGGTGGAGTGGGGGAGTGAGCTCACCACCATCAACAATAACACCGGTTTATAAGATAGTAGAGATAAATTAGTTATAATACCATGGTTGAATAACTATAAAAGAGAAAATTGCACCAAGACGCATGTTTTCGAGGGAAGGATGACAATGGGCAGGGTATATGGTGCGGGCATAATAATCCCGTATTTATCTCATGTTACTTATGGGCGTAAAATCCTACCCATATTCTACCCATCGGTTAAATATCCATGTACATGTCTATACCCTATGCGTATCCATGCCCGATAGGTATCCATTGGGAAGATCAACACAAAATCGAAGGGTGGTGTGGGCAGTTACTAGTTCCATTTGTGGTGGAGGCGCCATCCATGCAGATGTTTCTATGATTGGTGAATGGTTATCAGCAGAAGGACCAGGGCAGGGCACGGAGCTTACATATAAACAATCATTAGCCTAGGATTTATAACACTTGTGACCCACTAGTAAGATAATCGGATAGGGTCTGGGTGTACCCATAGGTACAAAACTGTACCAACTCCTACCCCCACAGCTAGTCCGGTAGGGCTGTCTTAGAAAACTGCATGTGGCCCAGATCTGGTCCACCCAAGCGCGAGCCTGAGGTCCTAGCTGCAGACAGCGGATGTCCAGACTCCGGAGAGGAAGGAGCCGCCACCTCCCTACGTCGCCTACTGAAGCCTGACAACCAGAACCGAGTCGCCGAACCACCGCAAGCTCGCACCTTCCCTGATTGCCGGCCACCAAGACACGCAGGAGTGCCAACCGCACCGGGCCACCTGGGCCCCCCAGTAACCAGAACCAGATAACCCCATCAGCGTGAGACAACTCCCAAGAAGGGCACGATTTGGAGCTGCCGTTGCCCGAGCCATCCTCACACCGACGGGGCATGGTCACCACCACCACCACCACATCACAGCAGGCAATGGCCAGGCCTGCCACCCCT
Source organism: Triticum dicoccoides (assembly GCF_002162155.2). Lineage (NCBI taxonomy): Eukaryota > Viridiplantae > Streptophyta > Magnoliopsida > Poales > Poaceae > Triticum > Triticum dicoccoides. Next base: position 24,575,646 of record NC_041384.1, read on the forward strand.
GCACCCTGCCGCAAATCGACGGGCACCGCCGCCAGAGCCGGCGCTTCACGTGCCGCACCACCCATGCTTGGTGAGCGCGTGAGTTCATATGCGGCCACTACAACAAGGCAGCCCGCCCACGCTACCGGCACCGCGGCGCGCCTGACTGCCGCCATGACCTGCGCGAGCGCCGCGTACCCGCACGCCTCTGTGTCCAGCGCGCAACACCAACTACAAAGGAAGGGATTCGCCCTGCCATTGCAGGACCGGGTGGGGCGAAGAGAGAAAAATGGCGAAGAGCTATTCTATCAATTTTTAGTCCGAGAGTTTTTAATACACGGCGTACCATCCATTTGAGTTGGATGGAAAACAGTAACAACACTGAAACTTGAACAGAGAGTGCTTGAATTCAAGGAACTTATTCTAGTCTGATTAAAAATAGTCTTTTTAAGAGGCTAAAGTTCCAAGCACCCCTAACTAAAGAGAGGCTAAAACTAGTCTTGAGACTAAATTTTCTTAGTCAAAGGTACCCTTACTAAAATGTGGATTAGTCATCTCTCTCTTTATTTAACTCCTCTTTTTCAATACATTCGAGTTTTGGATTGAAGGGTTTGGAGAATAATAAATGCTCATTAGCTTGATTTTAGTCTCTTTAGTATTTGAATCCAAGCATGGGTGAGGCTAGTAAATTTTAGTCCCAATACTTTTAGTTATGAGACTAAAACGTATCCAAACACCCTCTATGACGTGCCCGAATTGTTTGTAGGTGCGTGAGTGCATTCATACCGGTAGGCAGGTGAGGCCAATTTATGGGCATTTTTAATTAATATATACCACATCTAATCGACGGTTCGTGTCCATATCATTCGGTCCATGCAGCAGCATGCATGCGTGCACGTACGCCCCCACGATGATGATTTAAATGAAGTCTTTTGCTGACGGACACAAAAAGAAAAAAGAAAGAGATGCATGCTTGTAATTCAAACGGTTTCTCTATGGTTACTATATTTCCATCCCCAAGCAGCACATCGGGCAAAAGCTTCTAAAGTGGATGATTTCAGCTGTTTAAATTAAATTTCAGAACGTCAGAAGGTCAGTTGCTATTAAACGGAGTGTCGAGTCGGAAGCTGTTTTCACCATTACCTTTGCTTTGATTAGATCTTGAAACTAATCCTAGCTTCTGTCTTTTGACCACCTTCAGGAGCAACAGCACTAGCATTTATGGGTATATTGCACTCCCTCTGACTGATCACGGCCACCGTAAAAAACAGAGAGAACACCGAACACCGAGACCTCATCATCACCACAAGCCCCTAAGAGTAGGTCAACCATCAGCATCAAGGTTACCAAGGGATTGGTTGCCGCCACAGATCACTTCCGCTGCCACCACCCTGCATACCAACAACCCAACGAACACTTCAATCCAGATATCAAACTGCCAACAGCGGATCGGTGGCCCCCAAAAACACGCCCCCAAGGGGGAGAAACGACATCGAAACACAGTCGTCGTCTGATCCAGAGATGGATCTGAGGCTTTCTCCCAAGGAACAAGATTAAGAGGGTCACAGTAGCTTCCTGATAACGCCTGCAAGAAAGGAAACGACACCCGAAGACGTCACGGTCATCGTTGCCGACAAGATGGACACAAGGCTTTTGCCTGAAGCATCCCGTCCTAGTCATCTCCGTTGAAGCTGCCGCTGTGCCCAGCAGCCCGAGACCTCCCTGCCCTCCTACCAGTCTGTGGCGAGCGTCCCCACTATCAATGCACTCACTCTCTGATCACCACAGCTCGTGTGTTATTATTCCTATCCATCGTTTGGGCAACTACCATACAGCTTGCATTTACAACAGCATGCACCAGCACCTGGCACTCCCTCTCATCATCTCGAACGTTGTACAGACAAAGATCAGATCTACACGTGGTAGTACGTGCGTATTCTGAGGATCTTGTATTGAGTGCCGAGATCACCAAAGACGTGGCATCTAACTCAGATGGAGCACCATACTAGAGCCGCCCATATATTATTCTTACACTAACACGATTTTTTTTTTAAAAGGGGGGCTCCCCGGCAGGGGCCGTTCCTGAGATTTCGGGGGCCCGGGGCAAGACGGCTTAAAGGGGCCCTAAGGCCACATTTTTCTCTATTTCAATTGCAACTAAATTCTCGATGCGCTATAATTTGTGTTGCCTTGTCATGTTGACTATCCAACAAATAAAGGTCATAAGCATTCACAGAAAAATTGGTTGCTTTTCTCAATTGGCAATTATATTTTTCTATTAGGTTTGTGCCTACTCTAATATTATCATCCTATTCTCACTGGGTTGTTCTTCAACAGTAACAAAAGGCATTTTTCAGAATTTCTAGTAGAAGTACTTGCATTAGTTGTTTAAAAATGTCAATATCTCCTTTCTGAAAATCAATCAACTCATATGCAACTTTATTTTATTTACTCATTACCAGATGGATACATTCTAAATAACATCTTGATAATTGCCACACATACAAATGAAACAATAAATTAAAAACCCTGATAATAAAATAAAAAATTGCTAACAAAGGCTCGGAACAAGGTACCTGGAGGGTAGAAGATTAAAAATTGCAAGATTTTGCTGCTTCTTATTAGTCACGACCAAAAATCCGAGCTCCTCTTTTCTAATCCCAAACAACAGAAGAAATCGGAGTGTGAGAAAGAGATATGTACGGTGATGATCTTCATCTTTATTTTTCGAAAAGGATGGATCTTCATCTTCATAAAACGAATGAACGACCTGTAAAGACTACAGAAAAAGAGGGACCTGCGTTGAAGAGGAGTTTGATTGAAATCTGAAAAATCTGTACTCGGGGTTAATTTCTTCTTCGACAGGAAATCTAAAAAGAGGAAGTTCCACTAATCACGGACAACAGCAGAAAAATCACGAATAGAAGATACGGGCGGGGGAGCAGTAGACCTTGGGGCGGATTAGTTGCCAAGTGGGGAAGCGGAGTAGAAGCAGAAGATTGCGCCTCGTACGGCAAGCCGAGAAGATTGCGATTCGTTACCTTTTTCCCGTTTCTTTAGAATCTGTCTACACATGGGCTAATATCACGAATATATGGAAAGCAAGCCATCGGGGGCCCCTTCGTACTCGGGGGCTCGGGGCGGCCGCCCCTCCCGCCCCCCTTCAGAACCGGCCCTGCTCCCCGGCCTCTGCATCACAGTGATGCATACGGCCATCTTATTAACCAAATAAAAACGTGCCAACAAGGTTTCAAAGTCTCCAACTGAAAAAAAAGAAAAGACAGCTCACACAGAGCCAAAAAGGCTAGAGACACAAACTAGCCAGGAAAAAACGCCACAACCGGCTGGCTAAAGATAGATAGGTAAACTAATTGCCTATCCTATTACATGACCGCCATCCAAACCGGTTGAAGATATCCCGAGCTACCATCTCCCAGCGGATAGATGCAGTAACCAAATGCTCCCCGACCTCCATCAGAGTGAGTAGCGACCACGAACGGATCACTGCTGTGGCTCGGAAAATAACCTGCAAAAAATGAATACGTGATGTTCTGTTAAAAACCAAATAATTTCTGCACTTCCAGATAGTCCACAGCAAAGCACAAACTCCAACCCGAATGTGTCTCGCTAAGTCAGGCTCAATCCCATTAAGCCATGTCCCAAATAACGCATTGACAATATTCGGTGGGTTAATATTAAACGCAATGTGGACCGTCTGCCAAAGGACTTTGGCCAGCGGGCAATCAATAAAGAGGTGTTTGATCGTCTCATCCCGATCACAGAAACTACACTTAGTAGGTCCTGTCCAATTACGCTTCATCAAGTTGTCCTTTGTTAAAATAACTTGTTTATGGACAAACCACATAAACACTTTTATTTTCAAAGGAACTTTAACATCCCATACATTCTTGGACGTTGGAATGGAGCTCGAATTAATAACATCAATATACATTGATTTAACTGTGAATACTCCAGACCTAGTCAGCTTCCAGCGTGAAAGCTGAACCTCCATCAGTCTCCTAACTAGACGGAGCCATTCTTCCCAACGATTGCCCGCTAGCGACCGTCTAAACTGAATATTAAGGGGAAGAGATTGAAATACCGTTGCAACGAACACCTCACGTCGTTGAACAATACGATATAAAGATGGATATTGAATGGCCAAGGGTGTGTCGCCGAGCCAAGTATCCTCCCAGAAACATGTACTAGCACCGTTTCCAATAACAAACTTTGTCCTATTAAACATAGATTGTTTAACTTTCATTAGTCCTTTTCAGAAAGGCGAGTCAGTCGGCCTGACTGTGACCTGGGACAATGTTTTTGTCTGGAGGTACTTGCTGCGAAGGATCTGCGCCCACATGGCATCAGTCCTGGATGAGAGCTTCCACAGCCACTTACTAAGAAGGCATCTGTTCTTAACTTCAAGATTCTCAATACCAAGACCCCCTTGGTCTTTCGGTCTACAGATGATATCCCGTTTAGCAAGCCGGTATTTTCTTTTAAGTTCATCACCTTGCCAAAAGAAACGTGATCGACAGAAGTCCAGTCTTTTCCTAACACCAACTGGGACCTCAAAGAACGATAAGAGAAACATAGGCATACTCGTGAGCACCGAATTTATCAGGATTAATCGGCCTCCGTATGACATGAGCTTACCCTTCCAGCAACTCAGTTTCTTCTCAAATCGGTCCTCGATACACTTCCATTCTCTGTTTGTCAGCCTAGATGGTGTATTGGAATACCTAGGTAAGAAAAGGGTAGATCCCCCAACTCGCACCCAAACAATTGCCTATAAGCCTCCTGTTCGTCTTTGGCTCTACCAAAGCAGAACAACTCGCTCTTATGAAAGTTAATCTTTAACCCGGTCAATTGTTCAAATAGGCATAGCACCAGCTTCATATTTACCGCCTTGGCCAAGTCATGCTCCATAAAGATCATTGTATCATCAGCGTACTGAAGGATGGATACACCTCCATCAACAAGATGAGGTACCAAGCCACCTACTTGACCATTCTCCTTAGCCCTTCCTATCAAAATTGCTAACATATCCACCACAATGTTAAACAGGATAGGGGACATCGGGTCTCCTTGTCTTAGGCCTTTATGTGTCTGGAAGTAATGACCTATGTCGTCATTAACTTTAATTCCGACACTCCCTTTTTGCGTAAATGATTCAACCTATCGGCGCCAGGCTTCATCAAAACCTTTCATACGCAATGCCTGTTGGAGGAATGGCCATTTGACCTTATCGTACGCTTTCTCGATATCCACCTTAAAATTACTCCATCTAATTTTTTGGAGTGAATTTTATGGAGCGTTTCATGAAGGACAACCACCCCTTCAAGGATATTTCTGTCTGGCATGAAAGCAGTTTGGGATTGTTGCACCACAGAATGCGCAATCTGTGTGAGCCTATTAGTCCCGACCTTGGTGAAGATTTTGAAACTAACATTGAGGAGGCAGATCGGCCTAAACTGCTCAATTCTCACAGTATCCGTTTTCTTAGGAAGCAATGTGATAGTTCCATAATTCAAGTGAAATAAATGAAGCTGTCCAGAGAACATATCATGAAACATAGGTAGCAAATCCCCATTAATAATGTGCCAGCACTTTTTATAGAACTCGACCGGGAATCCATCCGGTCCGGGAGCCTTATTGTTTTTCATTTGTGCAATAGCATTAAACACCTCCTTCTCTGAGAACGGGGCAACGAGGATATCATTATCGGCAGCCGAAAGATGAGGCACATCCTCAGTCCTGGACTCATCGAGGGACACACAATTATCCTCCGGAGGTCCAAATAACTGCCTATAATACTCGGTAATATATGTTTTTAGGTTATCCTGTCCTAAAATAGTGCCCTCATCTTGTTCAAGTTGAAAGATTTGCTTCTTTCTGTGCTTACCATTGGCAATCAAGTGAAAGAATTGAGTATTCGCGTCCCCTTGGACCACTTTGCGAACCTTAGCTCGCAAAGCCCACTTCAATTCTTCTTCAGGGAGAAGTTCTTTCAACCTCTTCTCCGCCTCAGTTTTAACCTGGAGCTTAGCTGGCAGCAGAATCATGGATTTGGCCTTTATATCCAGGGTCTGTATAAGAGAAAGGAGCCTATCCTTTTCAATATTATACACCCCACAAAAGTGTTTAGCCCAACCCCGTAAGAAACTTCTCAAATGCCTAATCTTATTCTGCCAATGCTCGACCGCCGTCCTACCTCCTGCACCCCTAGCCCATTCCCTGGCAATCAGGTCCAAGAACCCCTCGTGTTCGAACCAGGCCATCTCGAATGAAAAGGTGTTTTTGTTACCCACGTGGTTCGGCTCCCCTGAGTCCACGAACAAGGGTGTGTGATCGGATATTCCCCGCGAGAGAGCTTGCACCGTGACAAGAGGGAACTTCTGTTCCCACTCCACGCTCGCGAGAACTCGATCGAGCTTTTCGTATGTCGGGTTTGGCAAAGCATTAGCCCAGGTAAACTTTCTAGCAGAAAGCTCTATCTCCCTCAGATCCAAGCTTTCAATAATGGTATTGAACATAAATGACCACCTGCCATCAAAGTTATCATTATTCTTCTCCTTTCTCCTCCTGATGATATTGAAATCACCCCCAACTAAAATTGGAAGCTGCTCTGACCCACAGATTCGGACAAGCTCCGACAGAAACTCCGGTTTAAGCTCTGGTTGTGCGGCACGATAAACCGCCACCAAAGCCCAGTTGAACCCATCAACTTTAGACCTGACTCGAAACTTTACCGTGAAGTCTCCCATCACTACACTTCGGACTTCAAGCGAATCACATCTCACACCCAGCAAGATACCACCCGATCTTCCTCGCGGAGGGAGGCAATGCCAATCAAAATCAACACCACCCGCAAGAGAGGAAAGAAACTGGTGCGCAAAGTTATCTCTACCAGTTTCCGATAGAGCAATAAAAATCTAAACGATGCTCGAGAGAAGCCTCGGCAAGAAACCTTCTTTTAGCCAAGTCTTTCAGACCTCTGCTATTCCAAAAGATTCCTTTCATATCTCGTCATGGAATTTTTTAGTAGTCCGAATCCTAGCACTCGTACGAACTGCAGAATCGGGATAAATCTTCCGTTTCCACTTGCGCTTTGGTTTACTAGGCTCTTTCGCCCGGTCCTCATAACCGGGCTCAACGGTACTAACCACGTCAATATCTAGGGGTGCATCATCGTCCTCAGACTCATGATGGGAGGGTGCTAGATCCGCACACAGACTATCTAGCACTCTAACCCCTAAAGCATCAATCTCATCATCATTCATGGGTTTAACCGCTGCGAGATTACGAATAGTCTCTAATGCACGCTCCGCCTCCAAATCTAACAGATCATTCACCGAATTGGAAATCTCACTATCAGTAGCACCTAGTGAAACTCCTAATTGGTTTGCATTATTTATAATCTCCTCATTAGAAAAATGCAATAAAGAATTAGATATGTTGACGGACATACCAGAAGAGATCGCAGGATCATGAAGCTTGGCCGCCCTCATAGCGCACCGTTGCTGCATGTCATCAACCTCCGGAAGCTCCTGAATGCGAGAACTCATCCGTATCCCCGTCGAGACCGGGTCCGAGATCCCGCCAAAAGCAAAGACCTCCTCCCTAGTAAAGCCTCGCGGTGAGTCCCCCAAAGGGTCAACCACGGCTACCGGAGGAGGCGGCTGCGGGCTCCCATGCCCCTCAGACAAGTGCCCCACGAGTACGATAGGAGAGGGGATGGCTGGGGCCGCCTGCCCGAGCCCTCCTCCTGCCCCACCCACCGGCGCAGAGTGAAGTGCCGACGTGGTAGGAGACGCGGTCCTCCTGACTGTAGGGGAGGATGGAAGAGCCAGGGCCGCCTACCCCAACCCCCCCCCCCAGCGCCACTGGAGGCGCGGGAGCTGTCGCCACGACCAGAGGAGAAAGGGCCAGGCCGCCTGCCTCGGGCTCCCTCTCCCAGCGCTGGCCGACCCCAACGTGACCGGCATCACCGGCGTCGGGAGCGGGAGGGGAGAAGTCAAGGCCACCTACCCTGAACCCACTCCCCCAAGCCCCACCTCGAACGAAGACGTCATCACCGGAGCCCCGACCACAGGTGAAGCAAGGGAGATAGAAGCGACCTCCGGCTCCACCTCCCCAACTCCATCCGAAGACCTCGCCGACGCGGCTCTCACCAGGCGTCAAGCCGATGATCCGCTAGCACCCTCAAACTCCAACAAAGGGACCGTGTGTTCAAACACATCATTCGAATCTACCTAATCACTCCAAAGTCTAGGAGGCGCTGAGGCGGGCTCAAAAGACCCAAAACGCAACGGAGTCATAGGCACCGAAGGTGTGGGTGCCGGCTCCACCCTGGTCCCATCCCCGTGCAACTGAGCATCAGGGCGAGAACCGTTGGACCCCTCTCGTGTGGACTCATCGGTCGGTGCCCCCTTGGCTCCCGCACTGCCATCACCCTCGTGCATATCAACATCAGTCCCATTAACCTCCTCAGCAAATAGGTCAGTGTCCTCAAACTCGATCTCGAGCGGGAAGACCTCTCCCCTATATGTCCAGTTGACCACATCAAGCACGAACTCAATATCCAGTACACTCACTAAAATCCGGGCCACCCCATGAGCACGGGTAAAAGCCATATCCACTTTCTCCGTCTTCCCAACCATAATACCCATACTGGCCACTACTTGAACATCCTGCAAAGGCTTAGATGGAGCCCCCGAAAACCTAAATCAGACCTGCGTAAGCGGCTTTCCCTTAGGCTCCACCTTGGTCCACTCGTGAAACTCCAAAATACACTTAGTACCAGGAACTCTACACAAGCCAAAGCTCAGTAGTCTCTGCAAATCATCCACAGAGGGGAAATCGACCTTAAAGACATTGGCCTCGAGACTAACCAACTCCCACTGGAAGTCACCCGGTGCCAGCTCCTGAAGCCTCCGCACAATCTGAGCCTCAGTCACCTTCCCCTGGGTAGCTTTCACAACCCCGGTGGTCAAGCTCTGTGTCTCCTCGAGAATCTCTCTCGCGGTCGGGGACTCAAAGAACAACAGCTCTGCACAGTATAGTCCATACATTGTCAGAGCCTGGTCACGCAATAACGGGCAGTCCCCCGAGGCATGTGCTGGCTTGCCACACGAATCACACAGCTCCGCCACGCACTCAGCAATGAAGTGGCCCTTCTCACCACAGCGGTAACAAAGCATTTTTTCCTTCTTGCGCGTCCACTTGGACGCCCTCTTTGCATCAGACCTGTCAGACGCCTCAGCCACAGTCCCAGTCACAGGAACCTCAACATTGGTCAGGACCGTCACCACATCCATCGCTTGGCTAGTGAGATCAGTATACTGAGCATTATCTGTCTCCACGGCTGCCGTTGCATGGTCAACAGCTACCGGGGGCGGAGGCTGACGGCGATACCTCCCACGGCCACCACCCCGACCACCCCGATGTCCACGGTAGCCTCCTCTCTGGCGGTGATCCGGACCGGAGGCTCCCTCAACAAAACCACCTGGAGGTCTGAGAAACAGTCTCTCAGCAGACCCGTCCCTCTGCCAGGCATAGCCTCGACCGCCTCTTGTAGACGAGGAACCACGGTGCTTTCCGTCTCCATACGCATCAACACCATCATCCCCCCACTGACCTCGGGGTGGCTCAAACGAATCTTTAGCTGTCGAGTTATGCCTCGTCTGCGAAGGTCCTGAACGAATCTGAACCGGCCTCGCGACATAATGAGGTGGAGGCGGGGCACCAGGCTGACCGCCAACCGGAACCGGCACCACCGGTCTCGGACCAGAACCGCCACCCCGACCCGTAGCAGCAACCACGGTAGGCGTCGGCCCCGTCGGTCGGGGTCCAGCGGGGCCACTTCTTCCCGCCGGCACCACAGGCGGCCGGGCAAACAATTTAACACTAACACGCATGCTACAGAGCAACCAATTTGACCTAGCAAACGAACGACACGACGACGACCACATCATAGTTTGACCGGCCGACCGGGTGATCATAATTCATTAAGAGCATCTCCAACAGAAGCGTTATATGAGCGCCGCGCGGTACAAAAACTGCTTTTAGCGCGCGCGGACCCGGTTTGGAATCTCCAGCAGCCGCACAAAAAGCACGTGCGCGCTATAACTAATGCAGCGCGCGCATCAAAAAGGCATCGCGCGCAGCATATTTAGTGCGCCCGGTCGTGCGCGCTGCAAACTGTGGGCTGCTGCAGATGGGACCGCTTGATTGGGACCGCTGGACTCGCGTGCGCATCATATTTTGCCGCGCTTGTTGGAGCAAACGTCTTCTAGCGCCCTAAAAAAATTTACTTGCACGCTGTAAACTTGTTTTTTGGGCGCTGCGCATTGGGCGGCTGTTAAAGATGCTCTAACGCGCTCGTGCTAGTTACCGCCGGCAGCGGAAACGGCGGCGTCCTCGGTGCACCTGGGCCCGGGGTCGCCGAAGTACTGGTCGCGACAGACGTGGAGGGACGGGTCAGAGTCGGCCGGCACGCAGCGCTTGCACGCGGCGGCGCACCGCTCGACCTTGTCCAGGCAGAGGCAGAGCGACGGGATTGACCTGGTGCAGATGGTCCTGTCGCAGCAGTCCCACGGCCTCTCCTCGCCGCCCTTCTTCTCCCTCGCCCCCGTCAGCGCCATGCCTGCTTCATCAGGAATTCCTGCATGACAACGACCATGACAAGCTAATTAGCTACTGCCAGTTTCTTCCTTCAACCTTGAGTTTAGACGTCACCTTTGCCGTCGCTTGGGAGGCAAATGGTGGTGTCCACATCGCCGGCGGAAACAAGGGACACGAGCAAAAGCATCAGGAGAAGAGATAGTAGTTGTGCATCTCTTCATGGTGGTAGTGTCCATCAGAGCCGAAAATTCGAAGGAGAGGACGAGCGCGTGCGCTCCTGGTATCTTCGACCATCGATTTAGCTATGGGGATGCGTTCAGCAGAAAGTAATAAATGCGTTGTCGGTGTACGTGGGCGGCATATGGGGAAGTACGGTTTCCAGTACGTACATGACGGAGGGGGGAGTAGACGGAGCACGTCGGTCTGGGACTTGGGGTCGGTTATGTGCCAAAGAGTACCAGTGGTACATTACAGTAACGGGATGACGTTGTTGCCGTTGGCGGACGGAGGCACCGACGGATGGTGGGGAAGGGGTGTTTGTGCGGTGCAGCTACCTTATTTATTATCAGACTGCCCCAGCTGCCCGACCATATCTGCTCATTTCTCCCCCCAAAATCTAGAGGAAGAAGCCTAGGTATAGCACATGGTGAACGCCAACCAAGGTGCGGATCCGCCCGTGTTGGAGATAATCCCTTGTCCGGATTGCGGAAGGCGAGTGGTGACGTTTGTGGCAAGGCGAGGACAGTTCGCGGGTGAGAGGTTCTACAAGTGCCGCAACCACAACGTAAGTGGATCTTTTGGCTATATGGATGTTGGTTTCTTTTTGCTGTTGAAATATTATTCATCTTTGCGAATCCATTGCAGCCAGGGAGAGGAGGTTGTGATTTCTATCGATGGCAAGAAGCATATCTGGAGCACTTGGTTGGCCATGGACCGGTGGTGCCTCTGGTGGAGCAGCTCAATCCGGGTGATGACGGTGTCGAAGGATTAGTTGAAGGTGGTCAGATGCAGGCGGCGAATGTTGCAGTGGGGCAGCACAACAGAGGGCCGGAGGCGTCGCACATGGCCACCGCGGCCACCGACGTTGCCGGGTCGTTGCTGCAGGAGGTGGCAGTTGGTCGGTGTCAGCCAGGCGTCACTCTGGATGCCGCATCGATCAATCTGGTGGTGTCTGTCGGAAACATGGCTATTTGCGTCGCCATCCTTGTACTAGTTGTGGCTGCAATCGTGATGCGATGCGCTTGATTAGTCAATGTAATACTAGTATCTTATGGACGCGTAGTGGGAGGTGTGCTTAGGTATGGCAGGGGTTAAGTGCTGTCAGTGGCGTGCGCGAGGTAGCCATATGCTTTTGGCTTGTTTAGCATCTTGCTTGTATGTTTGGACCTACTTTTATGTAATGAAATTTCTATAATGGAGATCTAATGGTGTAGAGTTGGTTAGCTACTAGATTTTCCTTCCTAAAAAAAATTCCGCTTTGTAAATTTTTCTTTTTCATGCAGTG
>NC_041384.1:24588055-24593173 GCF_002162155.2 Triticum dicoccoides
GGGGCATCCCAGCTTGCGTTGTCGTATCTGAATTAGAGCGCACCACACAGTGGGAAGTCTGAGAAGGTGATGTTACTCACCAACCAGGTGGGCCGCCGCTTTTCTTTTCTCACCAGCCCCATACCCAACACCTAGGCGTAATGAATGCTCACTTCCAGTTGTAAATAGTGAAGGTTGCTCTCTCTCATCGAGGGGGGAGGGGGATTCTCCATTTTCATCGTCCGTCAAGAGCTGGGCTAAATAGTTCGATCCAGAAGAGACCTCAACTGGCTGTATCAACGCTTGGATCTGCAGTTTTGGTTAGCAGGCGTGTACGCGAGCTTGGCGGGTATGTCAGTTGTTTGTTTTGATTCTGTTTGTTATCGCACTTGTATAGCTAGATCTGAGGTTTTTATTCTTTGTGGAGGTCAGATTCATAGGATGGTAATGTTTTTTGTTGATTAATAGATGGAGGAAGAGGACGAAAACCAAGGGTGGGGAGGGGGAAGGCATGAGCAAATAGGGGTTACAGTTGATGTTGTTGAGAGGTCAGGAGATGATGTGGAGGATCAGACAGGGCTGACCTCGCGGCTGTCAGTTAAGCATGTCGTCGAGGTCATCACAAAATTCGATGAGTACAAAAGATGGCTTGTGTCTGAGATTGGTTTTGAGGGTATGCTTAAACTCCCACTGTTGGGGAAGATGGATCTAAGGATGAGTGCGTGGATTATGCGGAAGGTGAAGGTGAAGGTGCGTGCAATAGTTGTTGATGAACATAGGGTGATTCCTTTTGTGCCAGAGGATTTTCACAAAGTATTTGGCATTCCGTGCAGCAACCGCGCTGTTCGTGGAAGGGATGGCGAAATAAAGAGTGCAGCAGTAGAGTTCATGAAGCAGACAATTGGGATGGATGCATCTCCTGCTCAGAATCTCAAGATGGCAGAAGATTTTCTTAGTAGGGATATATCAGATGAATCAAGCAAGATTGAGAAGGACTGTTTCCAGATTTCATTTGTTATATTTGTGATGGGTTATGTCTTGTCCCCGGGCACAAAGTATGAGCACATGACCATTGATTTTTGGGGGGCTCTCGCCAATCCTGAGCTGATTTCTCAATTTAATTGGTGCGAGTATGCTGTTGATAATCTCATGGCAGCTGTGATGAAGTTGCAGAGGGAATATCACAACAAGGCGCAGGTGGTTCATCTTTCTGGATGCCATTTGTTCTTCCAGGTATGTCATATGGAGAGCTTCATTTAAAATATTACATTTTATTACTATTATTTTGGAAATAACCGTTTTATTTGTTGTTGGAGCAGATTTTCTTGCTGGACAACATTGATCTTGGGATTTTCAACATGATACACTCTGTATTTCCGAGAATTCAGAGTTTTGACTACAAAATGCTTCGGCAGATGATTACGATGGCGCGCTGCAAGCAGCGAGGGAGCATAACATACATCCCTGGAGCAGTAAGTCACACAACATTTTTTTGGGTTTGCTGCAGCTTAGTAGTATGCATAAGCCTTTTTATATTCACTGAATTTTTGTCTTGATTTTTCAGATTCGCGCACCAGATTCTGTATGCTATGTGCGTGTAAGTGTGACGAGCGCAATGTGGACGGACGGTATGTCACTTCCATCTTCGTCCAAACAACCATCATCAAGGATGTCTGTCACACCCAAATGTCAGACATCAAAGGTTTGTTTAGATGCAAAGACAGGGGCATTCAACTTTTTTGGGGATCCTATGTCTGCTAATAGGTCAATTGGCCCAAGTGAATTCAGCAAGCATCTTCGACAGATTTCAAAAGATGATCCGGTTGGTTTATGAAATTTATTTATTTTTTGCATTTTCATGTTTTTGAGACAGTAACTTATCAGGATGGCTATGTGCAATAGGCCCTGCAGGAGCTGAGTCTCATGTTGAAGCAGCACAATGCCAAGTGCACGCTCACCGCGACATTGTTGAGGAACCAACTGCAGTGTGATATGTTTTGCTTTGCGGAGAAAATGGTCGAACTTGTGAAGGACCGCTGCAGGTGTTGTTCGAATCAAGGATTGTCCAAGTGTATTAGTCTTCAGGATACTGGTCTGTAATGTTCATGTGTTTTTACATAGTGCTACTTATGATTTAACGTCATAAATGTGCCCAAGCTTTTTTTTGTTGCATATGTGCCTTCTGAACTTATGTGATCTTTCTCTGTTATGTGCATGTACACAGATGTGGATGGTAATTCTAGTAGGCGAGTTTTCGAAGTAGGCCGTCGGCTTGATATGGGTTGTGACGAAGGTATTGTCTAACAGTGTCATTGACTATGAGATTCATTTTTTTATGGGTTTGGTGCACTGTATGTTATGCCAAATGTTATTATGCTGCTTTGTTTTTCTGTTTCAGTGCATGCAAAGTCAAAGGTTGACAAAGATTATCAAAGAATGAAAAGGATTTGTGTTGAACGAAACAAAAACAAAGCTGGTACAATTTTTTTGTTTGTAATTATGCATGAGAAGTATGGAGGGTGCATGAGCTTAACATATGTATGTGCAATTTCCTACATTTTCGCAGAATCAGGGCAGGGCCAGTCGCGGACGGAAGATGATGTGCCTGTCTACAACAATCCTGTGATAGAGAGAAAACCAGATGATCGGGGGAAGATGTTTGAAGACCGAATTGTAGTCTATGCACAGACTATTGCTGAAATGGTTCAATCTCTATATGATACAGATACAAAGGAGGCAAAATTTGTTTATTTTCACTCAACTGAGTCTAAATTACCCAGGCGTAGGTATGTCATGTCGGCAAGCTTTTACAATGATCCATGGTCACGGGGATGTGTCCCGCAACCTGCTTCAATCCCGTTGATAGACAAGTTCAATGCATGGATCGGTGGTCAGAAAGACCTTGATTTGAATAGGTATTCTAGCGACTGTTATTTTTGCAATTGTTTGTTAGAAGTTGTGCACCGTATATTAACAAGCTTAAGTTGTCGGGATTTGTTATTTTACTGACATTTTTTTCATAACATTTTAGTGTTTGGTTGCTGCATACATCGCCAAGGCTCTTGAGGGTAAATGTTGTATGTATTCAGCAGCAGATACTTGGATCAGAAGCTCTTGACCATGAGGTTGCTACCCTTCTTTTGCGGCGTTTTTACCAAATTGACACTGGGGATGGAGGAGCAAGTACCTACATGTTGTGGAGGGAAGTTCTTGGACCAGATTTTTCGATGCGGCCATATTTTACTACATATAATTATGTTGTTTTTAGGCTCATACACTTTAGCAATGTACATTTGTAATGTGAAACACTGAGTTTTTCCGCACAACAGACGCATGCTCTTGCCGGGGGGAAAGTCTTGCATGTGAAAGCTGTACAGGGGGTATTTACACATGCTAATCATGATATAACGGCGTGTAGGATGGTAAGCACGTGTGTATGGGGGAACCTTTTTTTATGAAAGTTTTTACAATCACTATCTGATTTAATATATATCAAATGGTGCAGTTTTTCGTACTGCTGTGTTGGATCAAGGGTGGGCGGCGTATATGTGGGACATGATGAGGAAGGATATTCATGTCCTCGACCCTATGTGTCAGCAAGCTGTGGGTTTAGAGCAGCGTCACTTAATGCATGAAGTGGCAGTCTCACAAATTCATGCTGCGTTATTTGGCTGCTTGAATGAATACTTTGCAAAATGGCATTGCGCTTCTCAAAGTTGGAAGCGGATGTTCCCGAAGATTACTGATGACTTTTTCACAAGGTATGTTGCTGAATTTGAGGATCAATGTATGAAGGCAAAGGAATGCAGTTGTGAATGTCATTTATCCTTTTTGATTTTTTCAGGGATGAGTCTGGAATATGCATGATCCATGCTATTAGGAATTATAGTGGGGAGAAGATGATGTGTGCACTTACGAAGGTAATTCATTCTGTTGGATTCTATTTCCATCTATAATTATAAATGATTTCATTGTGAATATGTAGCACGGGGGAGTTCAATATGTGGTTGGCTGTCAAATATGCAGAATAATATTGCAAGTTTTAGGAAATTGGTTGCTTATGAGGTCTTCCGTTTACGCGATGATCATGGCTGATGATCTCCTGCGCGCTGCGTTTGATGAACCTGAGGAGCGATGTGAATGAAAGGGGTGAATGTGCTATTGGAACTTGTTTTTTCAGCAACTAGCACTGACTGATGAATGTGGTTAGATGAGTGTGTCAAATAAAGGACATGCTGAAAATCATGTCCCGTGTATGTATGTATGCCATGTATGCTGGACCAGGTGTTAAGTAGTACTGTTGTGATTTTCGTTTATGTGTTTTTTAGGTTTTAAGGATGCGAACAAATATTTTACCGTCTTGACCAACACTAAATGGAAATTGTATGCCCAATGTAAGCGAAATGTTTTTCATGGGCCATTGCACGTGGCAGGTTTTAAGCTTGTTGCTCTTCAAAACGCTTTTTGTGAAAGTTTATATACTGTGATTTAGTCGATTGTGTGAAACGAAAGTTGGATTTTGTAGAGGGGCGTGGGGAGGCGGCGATGGTTACGATTTTATGATTGTTGTCTATAGCAAAGAAAATTTCGAATTTTTCGGTGGGATTTTAATGTAATGTTCCATAGGTAATTTTTTCAGTTTGTTTTTGTCTAGTGTTTCAAAGAAGGGTTGTTTGCCTACAGTAAATATAACATGTTGCCACGTTTTTTTCTTATTATTATGCAACGTAGACAGTGCCTTTCTCAAGTGTTGATGTGCTCATCAAAATCTGTTTATTAAATATAACGGTCTTTTTTATATTATAATTTCATAATACTCCCTCCGTTCCAAAATATAGCGCGTCCTCGGTTTCCGTGCTTCAACTTTGACCATTAATTTAATCAACAAGAACGACTGCGGCGGGCGAAAAAATTATACCAATTAATTCGTATTCAAAAAAAGTTTTTAATTATATAATTTTTGATCCCGCCGCAGTCGGTCTCGTGGGTTAAATTTATGGTCAAAGTTGAACCTCGAAAAGCGTGGGCGCGCTATATTTTGGAACGGAGGGAGTACCTTTTTAGCAACCAAAGTTGGTTTTTTTCGTACAATGTTTTAAGCAGGAGGATATGTTCTTAGAGGAATGGAAGCACACATGT
>NC_041384.1:24593381-24601430 GCF_002162155.2 Triticum dicoccoides
GGGTTGACAAGATGGGAGCAATGGATGGGAAATGCGTTTATTGATGAGACTATTTTGTTTAACTGTGTCAAGTTAACTTAACGAGATGCCTCATGGTTAGTTTGTTTAATTAATTTGCGATTGGATTTCACTTTCTTTTTGATTTGTTAGAGGAATGACATGTTTTCTTGGGTTATTCAACAATTTTCAGGAGGAGCAGTTGCTGGAAGGCAGCATCCCAAGATATGCGTGATGAGCGCAAGTGCATGGTTGACGTAGGTTTGCAAAGAAAGTGTTTTCAGCATCAGGATGCTACATTGTTCATGGAAGGTAAATGCATAGTAGTAAAGGCAGCTAAAAGTCTTAAAGTCTTATTACATGAACATTGTACTTAGGTCACAAGCAGGTGATCATCCACAACATAAGATCGATTAAAGTCGACAATACACAACATAAGTAGGCTAAAAGTCTTGCTAGGGAAATTCAGTACATGAAGGATAAAATATGATAGGAGCCATAGTACGCGTAGCGGTCGTAAAGACCGACATCCTAAGGGGGAGCCAAACCAAGGATGATGTGCGTACATAGCTTGTCTCGTTCATGATCTTTTTGCAATAGATTAAGGGTGGCTTCTACTTGTACCGCGATTCAAACTCCTGTATTTTTAAGCATGGCTGGAACCATACACGGTGGAGCATTTTTCGTTCCCCTTCATGTGGAGAACCTCGTATGCCATCTGCATCTTCATGTATCCAATTAAAGCCTGTAGACAACAACAGTTGTGGGTTAGCATTTTTATGTGGGTGTTTCATATGTTCTGGTATAGAGTGGAAAGGTTAGCAAGCTTACCGGGGTTGGCATTATTTGCAGCCTGCACCCATCATACTCCTTGATGTAGTGCAGGACATAGAAGCCACTCTCAGAACTGTTAGGTTTTTCAGTCACATAATCATTAGTTAGGGCAAGACAAGTATGTGTGCAAATCTGAATAGCATAACTGGTGTTGGGTTAATTTACGAACTGCAGTTGGCATGCATGCCATATGTATACTTGTAAGTCCAGGGAATTGTAGGGAAATACCAGTCTGGATAACATGCATTGAGGCATTTGTATAGGCATCGGGTGATGCACTTGCTTGTTTCTTTGTGCTTCTGTTCAAGCGAACCTGGTAGGGAGGTTGTAAGCATGGGATCCATTACGCGTAGAGTTCTTGCAGCAATGTCTATCTCATAAATACACCACCCTTTTGCGATCTCAAGTATAACGAAAAACTGGGAGTTCGAGACAAGTGGCAAAAAAATTAAATGTTGTTAGTATTCGTGGCATCATCTTGGGAAGGCGTCATAAACAATTACTGAATATTTACCATAGTGGGATGTTGGTTACTTACTTTTGTGCATTCCTCTAGTTTGTAATCATGGTTTTCTTTCTTGAACATCCAGTGCACACGCTGCAATTCATCTTCTTTGCTGCTGACAATGGCTATGTCCTGAAGAAATCATGAGTGCAAGGATGACAGTCAGAACCACAGAAAGTCTGGTAACTCATGACGGAATAAAGTAAGTAATGAAGCAGTTGTTAATAGGTTATTGATCTTTTATACCGCAAAGCTTGGGTCAAAGATTGCCCTATAGTGCGGACTTCCTCCTGGGTATAGCTTGTTGTCCTTCATGTTGAAAACTCGGACTGGTGCTGACATGCCATCTCTTTTAAGACCATGTCCCGCACCAAAGTTCCTTATCATCGCATGCCCGTTCATCTCTATCAAGTAGGGATGATCGAGGGTAACATATTTCCTGTAAAAACAAGACATATTTCAGTCACTTCATGATGCCATTCTATATTGTTGTGCAATAATTACATGCTTTTTATTCCACGAGGTTTTTGTTGGATACGTGGGTTAGAATACAGAACCTGCGTAGCTCGTGGGATTTTCATTTCTGTATTGTATCATATGTTGTGTAGACGTCAAAGACATCAGGCTCATCTACTGATAACCTTTCAAATGGTGCACGGGCAGGTTTGTGGGTTTTCTCTGAGGGTGATCCGTCGGCTGCACTCCACAAAACTTGCAAATTGTCAGGTATAGATGGGTCATCAGTATATGCATTTTTCTTGAGAATTTCATAGAGATGCAATGCACGAGTTTTTCTGAAGGTAGATCAATGATTTTGTCTCAAGGTACGACAATGGGGTAGGTAGTTGCTGAACAAACCTTCAGATGTTGGAGGCAGCCGCGTGCTAGAAGATGAAAATATGCTTCTGTTGATCTTATGTGCAAAACGGTCTATGCTGCTATCGTAGCTACCTGATGCAACTGTACATTTATCACCAAGTTGGTCAGCAATACTTCACTTTTATGATTTGTTTGGTACTACTAGAGTATGATGTACATTTTTTTACGGATTACCTGCTGCTAGGAGGTCCATGCCTGATGAGCTGCCACCCAGAGCGTATGTTGGACTTGAATCCCATTTTGGCGCAGCGAGTGTGTTGGAAGTCCGATAATCTATAAGGCAGGTACCAAAATCAAGGATGTTATAAATAGGCGACGACATGTCTTTGAGGGTGTAGCAGATATCAAGCTGCTCTGCCCTACCTGAATGTGTGAGGATCATTTCATCAACAGTGTTGCTTGTCTTGTGTCCATAACTTGACTCCATGGATGCCATATGCATACCGAGAGCACCAGAGTACAATGCATTGTCACCTAGTCATCCAACCGAATTGGACAGTAAGGGCACATTTTTATGTAGGCGAGATAACCGATTTTGCTGTATAGATCAGCTAGCAGGAGACATATGATATGTGCCGTCACCCGAAGGTTGCTGTTTACTATGGGTTTGGGTAGTATGTTTTGCCCGTCGTTGGCTGTATGCCTTGAGTTCCACATGTTTCTCTTGGAGTTTGCTACAGTCTGTGCCTGCAAGCAGTGCAAATAGGTTGATCAACAAGTCAGGAATGTTTAAACATGGATGGGAGGGTGTACTATGTTTTTGAAATAACAAGGATGACCTGCTGCTGGAGTTATATTGCCTTGGAAATTGGAGTTGGAAGATGCGGATGGTATAGTTGGAGCTGTTGGTTCTTGTGGAGTAGCCATTTGTTGCATGACATCTGAAATACGTGCTGTTTTGTGTTTCTTGTAGTCCAGCTTTCTTGCCACATCTGTTCGGGATCGCTTACTTGACCATCCAATTGATCCGCTTATAGTATCACTCTGGCTCTGGGAACGGAAATGGAAAGGTGTACGG
Organism: Triticum dicoccoides; assembly: GCF_002162155.2. Taxonomy (NCBI): domain Eukaryota; kingdom Viridiplantae; phylum Streptophyta; class Magnoliopsida; order Poales; family Poaceae; genus Triticum; species Triticum dicoccoides. The sequence goes on from NC_041384.1 coordinate 24,596,615, forward strand.
GGACATTTGGGAGATGGGATCTGTACTGGATCAGCTATGTACAACATTTTAGTTAGCACTTAAGTCTGTAGAAAAATGTGAACTAGTGTATACAGCGAGTTGAAGCTCGGAATGCCAAAAGTACATTTGGTACTACCTGGATCGTTTTGGCCATCTAGGTTGTTTGCAATACTGAACTGAAGCTCACGACGTGTTGAGGTGCAGCTGCCATCACTCAAATTGAGTCGTCCAATAACAGCTGGCAGTCCTGGTGCACGTAAACTTGGTTTTGGTGTTTTCTTTTTGTCCGGATTTCCGTAGTCTGCAAAGAAATTCATAATGTGGAATGATCAAGTCAAATAGTTGTCATGGATGTTTCACAATGAAAATGAACCTGAATTTTGCACAGCTCCAAGTGGAGATTCTAGTTGCACGGTTGATGTTGGAGGTATCTGGATGCGGAGATCTGTTTAAAATGGAGAGGGTGTCGCAGGTTAGCAACATCAATTAGCATGGCAACTACTGATTGCGAGGCAAGAGCAATTAAGTGAACGTACTAGCGTTGTCAGTTGACGCAAAGCAGTTTGCTGTGGATTGTACTGCCTTATGTCCAATGGATACCTGTTTTTCAGGAGGTTCCTCCAATATATTTCTTTTGTTGCTGCTAGTGTTCAGCTCCATGCCTTTTGCAAGCCAGATTTGGTATGTTAGTACTGCGGACAATGTAGTAATAAATATAGATAATATGTGCAATGCGATGCTGAAAGGAGATACAACCTTGAGGAGGTGCAGGAGGAACCATTTGCAGAGCTGTGTTCAATGCACCAAATGTCGGACGTCAGATAAATGTACCCACTGATTAAGTACTAATCGTGAGGCTTGGGTAACAGATGAAACTCACGGGTGACATGAATTGCTGTGGAGCAACTTGGTATGGATTCTGCTTCTGTTCCTCTATTGGATATATGTTTTGGTGCAGCTTCTTCGAATATCTTCCTTTTCCTTGAACTAGTGTTTACCTCCAGTACTATTTACAAGACAAAGTTCTCAGGTTAGAGGTGATAAGATTGCAAAAAGAAGTAGGAATAATATCTTTATTGTCAAAGCGAAGGGGAGATAACATTCACAAGTGGCATGAGGAATAAGGTTGGCTATTTGTTTTGCCATCCGAGCAGTCTTTGGGAACTTTGTCTGTGCTCGTTCAGCAAATAGCAGCATCGACAAGAACTCTGTGTACAGAGCCTTACAACCATTGTCAACCTTGTCGGAAATTTGAAGAACTAGTGCAACACATCTCCGGTAGTGCTCATTTGTCAATCTTTGTTCAGGCGGACGGTGGTGGACGGCAAAATTAAGTATTGCATCCCTGATTCTGCACGCTACAAATGTTTTGATGAACTGAGAAGCAGCTGTTGTTGCCGCACCAATTGAAAAGGCACGTTCCTGATGGAGGATTGGATGCAGTTCCCACTTTGTTGCGGCATAGGTGGCAATGCTTTTTGTCTGTATGAATGTCAATACATTTATAGTTCATGTCCAGTGCGTAAACAAAGGTAAGAATAATTATTATTTTCCACTAATAATATTGTTCTTTGCATTAAAAATAGACATAAGAGAAAAGAGTCAGAGTTATTACTTTCAAACGACTTGTAGCTTCTCTTGCAAGTGCAAACATGTCTTTTAGTTTTTCGTATGTGTATGCAGAGACACACGGCCAGGCATTGTCCATCATGCAGTGTGCTTCAAAATTGATCCAATCCACAAAGAGTATCTATTCATGTGCACAAGGTAGCAACAACATGACCAATGAGTAATCTCATACGTAGGCATTAGAGTGAAGGATAAGAAAATGAATGCATGCAGATCTAGCACGTACTTGGGGCACAAGTTGGAAGGCTCCTACTACGGCGATATTGACCTGCTCAGCCTCAAGTTTTTGGGCCTTGTCCGCGCTTACCATGATTCCATCAAGCAGATACTGACCCCAGTTGTATGTGTGAATTTGAGAGGGATCCAGTACACATAGAAGGACTTCGTCAGGCACATCTGCACTTGTGTATCTAGGACAAATCATGGTGGCACACACTAGCAGAGTGTAGGCAACATTTGCAATGTCAATCTCTTTCTCATTAGTTGTTCTTGGATCAAAACGGCCGATGACACTCATTAGTTGATTAACTTGTATTGTGCCTTTTACTGTCCGTGCTAGACCATGCATATCCTGAACCTGCCACAACACATCCAGCCTGTTGGATGGGCTCAGGTGTGTTGGGACAGGCACAGGTCCAGACTGGATGCCTGTAATATGCTCTACATCCTGTACCGAGATGGATCTAACTTGTTTATCAGGGAATGTCATGGTCTTCCGCTTTGAATCTATGCATCTAAGTAAACTCCAGTACATTTTCTTGTCTCCACCACCACATGCTCGAGTGCTTAGTAGTGCTCCTAACCCCGTACGCTTGAAATGAGGGTACCAAAAAGTCGACAGGCTCGTCACCTGTTTGGTGTTGAAGCCGAAGCGAATGGAAGGGATTACTGAGGCATCTGACCCCTGCAAGCCAGTGAGCTTTTTTGGCCCACGGGCGCCTCTTTGCTTCCCTTTACTTGAGGCCTCGCATGCTACTGCTGCTTTTGCTGCTGCGGCACAGGGCTGCGCCACCTTACGCGGCGACCTTCTCAGTCTGCATTTCTCCATCTTCAAGTCCGACATTTCCTTTCGACCGGATCCATCTGTCGTCAGGTCTTTATCGGCATCTTCTTCCGTAGGAGCCATACGTCAATCAACCAACTCCCACGCGGCCGGAGCTGAGATTATTCGACAGTTCAAAGATTAAGGTCAGATATGCATGCGTCAGATCGAGATGTATGAGCAAAAATGCGATCGAAAGGCACAGTACGAATGAGTGGCGACATGTCACCTGAGGCAGCACCGGCCGGTGGTTTTTGCCGCGGTAAAAAAACAGAGGATGTGGTGCTTGCTTCAATCCGGACTAGTGGGGCACGGAGGTAAGGTAGGAGAGTTGAGTAGAAGGGGAAGAAAGCGTCGATGCACTCGGATGGAGAAGAGGGATTTTCCCTAGGAGGAAGAAGGGGATGGAGATAAGCAGGGGACTAGAGTAGCAGAGTTGTAATGGTAGCGGCAGTGTTGAAGCGCACACGGCAGCCGAAATATGCCCAAAATGGGACCCGCGTGTCTTGTCCAGCTGAGCTGTGTTCACACGCTTCCTACCATTTTCAACACGCCACCACTCTTTTTACCTCATTTGTATCGCTCAGGCATGAACGGACGAGCTGGAGAGCACATTGACTGCATGCATGCCGCCCCATGGTAGGTGGGGCTTAATTATTTGCGAGGCATGGTGAGTGAGCTGAGCTCGCGTACGCGTTCATATACGTGAGTGTGTTGCCAATACAGATGCATTGGTCAATGTTTCTGCGTACAGCTCGGACACGTCGCATGTTCACACATTTGGATCGGTATGCTTGCGAAAAAACTGATGTACTGTACTGTTCCAAAACAGTCCCGACACTGTAGCGACAGCAGGACTGCATGTCTCCGATCTGTTGGCCAGTACAGGGGAATCTAAACTAGGGTCCGAAGCATGGATGCGGCCCCATGCAACTCAGAATGGATGCGCATGCTGCCAATTCGAGAAGCAACCCCGATCATTGTATATGCCTTTTTTTATCTGTGGTCCCATCTGATTGGCCGCACGGCACAGATGATCCAACGATGGACTTTTCTCTAAAAGCAGCAAACGGTGGATGCCAAACTTTTTGTTGGAAAGAGCATCAGTTTGGAGTACGCCAGTTCTTAATTGTTGTTTTATTTTCATTTTTTGCTTCGCAATCTTATTGTCAACGACGGTTGATTTTTATTTTTTTAATCAATTTTTGATAAATCATATGCACATGTCGCGATTGCACCCACAATTTTATCTTACTATAGAAATCTAATATAAACTTTTGTCTCTGCTCCTCGGGGCCATGTTATCCATGTTTTTTCGAATCCACCTGCAATGTATAACCCTTATCGTACGTTTAGCATAGTGTAAAATGAATTCGTTGAACGATTAGCATTTTTCGTTACTAGATTTACGATCATTTAAAAAAATCACTATTACTTAAACAATTTTTATTTGTCGATTTTTTTGATGTTTCTCTGCTGTCATCATGTGACACAAATTCTTTGAGCAATCCCCTACGGTTGTCACAGGGGCAGTTATAACCAATGAATTATACCCAATTGAACGAGGATTTTGTTTAAATGATGTATTTTCAATCGCAATGCATTTCAAACATTATACTGGTGCACCGGTGCACCGGTGCACCGAACTCATATTGTGCTTTCTTAAACGTTTAAAAATTTTAGAAAAAAATTTAGCACACTCACACAACATCAATTTAGGTTGTCATAAAATTTTGATTCAAAATTTTGAACATAGCTTGAAAAACAAAAATGAAAAATTCGACACTGCATAGTACGTAAACATAACTTGGCTTTTTTGGCCCATTATCACACTGATGTTAAAAATTTTCATATTTATATATCAAAAAAATCAAGTTTTTATATGTTTTTTTCTGACAACATACATTGATGTTGCGTTAATGTGCTAGTTTTTTTTTCACATTTTTCCAACTTTTTATATAGGATACCGGTGTACCGGTAGCATCACAAGTACAGGTGCACCCGATAGATTCCCGTGTACCGCACTCACAAGGGCAGCTCCAATCAATGAATAATATGCATTCCAAGGAAAATTTATTTAATTATTTATTTCATTTGTGATGTAATTCACGCAGTATCGTTAATTTTTGCTTCATGTTTTACTAC
>NC_041384.1:24601895-24631634 GCF_002162155.2 Triticum dicoccoides
CCTTAGTTCTACTGCATGGTTCATTTTTGGACCGCATCCAGAACATGATAAATTAAGCTACGTATTTTTCCATGGTCGTGCAGTTGGGGCGGTTTTTTTTTTTTTTGCATGGATGGTAAAAAGGTATGTATTTCTTGTTTTCCAATCAATCAACAAACAAGTAGAAGGCAGTTTCCTATTTTTCTTTTCGTACTGAAGATGCACGCCCAGAAGAACATGCTATGACTTAGTTTTTTTTGGGTACAAGCACGATCATGGAACACTTCAGGTCATCGGTCAGGGGGAACATAACGCGTGCATGGTAATTTATTGAGAGCTACCTAGCTAGATGCGCCTAGATTACAGATTTTCAGATCTACTTAGGGTTTCTACTAATCGTTTCTTGCTCGCTTGACAGCTCTCACTTCAGCATCATCTTCCTCCCACCGGTGAGCCTCCCAGTTGTTTGCAGACTCCGAGTAGCTTCCAGCTTGTAGTGGATCTGTCTCATCATCGGCGACTATGAAATGATCATCTGGATCGTAATCGCCTACTCCTTCCACGGCGACTAACTTTGATTGAACTTTGAATTCGCCATCGGCCTCACCTTCGTCTGCACTTTCACAGGGTCCGTCGGCTCTGCCGTTCACCGAGTGCTGCATACAAGAGACCCGGGTGACAAGGCTATAAGTATATATCCTAGATCTACAAAACGCAGAAGCGACTTGCCTATATGGAGAACGTACCTCGCTGAGTTGTCCTTCTACCCAACTTTCTGCTTGGTCTGCATCAGCGTCAGCTTCGGCATGATCATCGCCGACCGGAGCATGGGGAGAGTTCGATCCCGATGTTGCGTCCACAAAATAGCTATGGCCTGAAATGTGAGAAGACATCTTGCCCCCAGGGAGATTCAGCGGTACACAACCTAGAGGAGGCAACCATATGTGGGAAGGAATGGATGTGCAAGCGCAGGCGTTGCTGGTTTTAACTAGCGTTGCATTTGATCCTGGCCTGCCAGAGGAAGGGCATTAAGTAGAGGACTTGATGCGTGGGCGCCCCAAATGATTCAAAATTCAAATTAGCTCTGTTGGACGATGGGCGGGAAAAGGGAGTGAATATCTGCACTGTGCTGTCGGTGCCGGTTTGGTTGGCTAGCACACCAAAAATACAACACATTTTTTAAGCATTACTACCCTGAAATTTTCGCTGACAACTTTTATGAACCCAATGCATGCAAATTTGTCACCATATTGTTTAGCATGCAGCATGGAACCAAGTTTTCAAAATAAGTTCTAGATGGTAAATATAGTACATGCAAAGCAGTACATATAAGCTACAGAAGCACACTGGCATTGACCATTAAGTACGCACGGGAAGAAAAGTTGAAACTACAGATGCTATGGGTATGACAATGACTTCAGAGGGGCCAGGTGGAGAACAGAGCAATTGCAGTTCAACTTTCCTGAATGCTTCGATGATTGAATGAATCTTCATGATGAGATGCCATGTTCAGGAATAGCTTGCTCCGCAACATGCAACACAATGTTAGGATTGTTGCACGTGTTCTTTCGATGTCCTCCGACTCCGCATATCGAGCATTTTGGTTCCTTTCTTTTTTTCTGGGGCGTATCCCCTCTTTGCGGACAAGTTGTGCTTTTGTGCCCAGGTTCACGGCATATGCTGCAGAACCTTGTTCTTTTGCTTGTACTGCATCCAGCAGTTGTATCAAGCTGTGATGCTGCCTTCATTTTCTTACTCTTTGCACCTCTGTCGTCATATGGCGGCTTGTCTCTACTGTTTGTTGGTCGGCCAGCTTTCCTTTTGCGTTCTGGAGCTGATAACCCAATGAAATTTCTGATGCCACTCCCGTCAGCATCGCTCATGCATGGATGTTGTGCTCCTTCTAAGAGAGACAATTCTGTACCTTTATTGTTGTGTAATTGAATTCTCTGTTCCAAACCGAGGCCATCATGCTCAATAGCTAAAGGAGTTAACTTGTCCATTGCTGCCCTGAGAAGTTCCATTGCACAATCATATGCAATTGGATTTGCATCGCCCAGTTTTACCACCTCTAAAGCATGTGTATAAAGATTCGAATGTCTGAAAGTTATGGAGTTAGCTGAAATCCTGTCTTTTTGAAGGTGTGCCAAGTGAACTGGAAGAACATCTCTTGCATCTACTATCCACCTTTTGAGTATATGCCTTGCTGGAATTCTGTCTATCCCCAAGAAATCAAGAACCTGCAATAAATTGTCTAATTGGTCAGTGCATTTTTCCTTTGCGAATAAGTATGCTATCTAACATTGTTGTAAGTATATGAAGATTATGTGTTGGTACCTTAACTGAATGACAGCATAGCAATCCGGTATGTTCAAAGTTACCGCACTCACATGAGAGTTCCTGACTCTCAGACATGAAATGCACTATGTACAACACTCTGCACCACTTGTCATGTCTCTCTGGATTGTAGCGGTGTACATAGTATTTTGATCCTTTTTCGACTTCTTCTACCCAGTACTGCCCTGCTTCATACAAGATTTCACCAAATTTCTCAAACATTGCTCGAGTGTAGATTTTGCTAGCATGGAACTCCAATGGCGTGTTGACCTTCATAGTTGTTGATGTCTGTACGTACAAATTTTTGTTGTTACTATATATGTATCGTAATTTCTCATGTTGGCACAAAAAAAGAAAATTAAAGGTGGTCATGCTGTAACTCACTATTTTTGTTCGCCTTTCTTCATAATTTTCATTTGCTTCTCGGTTGAAAAGAAGTCTCATGTATTGCCGAACGAATAAGTGCATGGGGCAGCTTGCTGGCACGTATCCCTTGAGCATGTGGTTTGCGCTTTCACTTCGCTGTGTGCTTGTCATCTTTGCACAAAATTTGCCCCAGAATTATGGTTTTGCCCACTTCTGACGTACTTCATATATGCTTGCCATGTACGGGTTTTTTGTAAACTGTATTTATCAAGCAGCTCTCTCCATGCATTTTCAAATTCATCTTCTGTCAACATGTGATTGACAATTTTATGGAATTCTGCTCTGAAGTTGCTTCGCTTTGTGTAGTATGTACCAAGTTTCTCTTTTGCCTTCTTAAGTATGTGCCACTTGCACCACCGGTGTGTGGTTTCGGGCATTGTTTTCTCTATTGCCAGCTCCATAGCCCAGCATTGATCTATTCAGGCAAACAGGTAGATGTTACTTATTGTATGATTTGGTCTTCCAGCAGTAATGACATGATTACCAATCAGTAAGTATCGTTTTCTGGCTGTTGTACCTCTTAAGTATATCTACCATGCCAGCATTTGTATGTGCTTATGGAGTACTATGAGATGGTTTAAATTTTGATAGTTTTTGGTGCATCTACCTGTAAGTATGGTCTGGGGATGCTTGCCACCCATCATGCGGATGAATTCATTGAACACCCACTCGAAAGTTTCTGATGTCTCATCCCTGACAAGAACACCACCAAAGATAATGCTTTGGAAGTGGTTGTTTACTCCAACAAAAAGTCTGAATGGTATATCATATAGGTTTGTTCTATATGTTGTGTCAAATGTTATTGCATCTCCAAAATAGTGGTACTGCATCCTGCTTGCACCTGTTGACCAAAGTAAATTCCTTATCCGGCTATCACTGTCAGGTTGAACTCTGTAATACAAGCCAGCATCTTTTGAACCCAATTCTGCAAAGACATCCATAGTTTTTCGGACGTCATCGTCTGCTTGGTCTCGGCTGATTTCACCACAGAGTCCCCTCAAAGCCCTTTTTGTGAAAGGCTGATTATTCATTGATCCAAAGAAACTACCAAGTATGTTATGAACTTTCCCAATGCTAATATTGTTTTCTCTAAGCTGCTTCACAAGGTCTCTTGTATATAGATCAATATGCTTATGTGAAGGCCAGTATACCTTTTCGCCACACTTATCTGTCAAAGCGTGGTTGTGCGATGGCCGGTGCTCACTTATATACAAGCCATTGTCATTGGATCGAAGCAAACGAATCATTGCAGGGCACTCGCAGCGGCAGGTCCGTGTATTCCCTCTCTTTGGTTTGCCCTGAAAATCCAAAAAAGTATCATACACGGTGTTAGTGGATATCCAGAAAATCGTGGCAACAATCTGTAGCTGAATTCATTTGGTACTTACTGAACATCCACAAACTATTTCCTGCATACACTTGGTTCTCTCAACATTTAGACGGCTTTTGCCGTATCTTATACCGAAACCGATTTCCCAAGAGTATAGATTGTAGAAGTCGTATGCTTCTCCCAACGAATCGAAATTATATCCAACCACTGGAACCACAACTGTATCACCTTTGTTTTCTGCATATCCTCTTAGTGTTTTTTCGAGGGCACACACCCTCCCAGCACAAGGAACACGCTCGGGGGCTTGCCCAATCCTGACCCTGCACAGTGAAGAAAGTATTACTTCTATTTGTTAATGGATGTTCTTAATTTTATATACAGAATTCATTAATTACGAATGATCTGCATGCATATGCATCTCCACTGCGATGTTTTTTTGTTCAAATGCTAGATTTGGAGGTGCGAACGAGCGAAAACAATTGCAAATGGTGCTACATTTTATACAGGAAGTAAATTTGTATAAGCAGCAAGCAAGTATCTACAGCAGAAATACACATTTTTGCATCTCAAAGTCGATGGAATACTGTTTGACACCAAAGGTGCAGCAGCAACACCACCACTCTTTTCAGAGTTATACATTCTTAAAAGAGGACAAGCATGGAAGTGCAATTTTTACTTTTACAGTTACGAAATGGGCTCATATGCATCTTTCTGTAATATTTATTCAGTCAAAATGTAACTATGCTTTTCAGTGGAAGAATTCAGTTTTGTCAAGAGCACACCATTCAGGTTAATTGCTAATTCTCGACATCTACTTTCTTGTAGGAGGTAAGCATGTACAGGCCCGAACGATCATACCTTCTTGTCCATCCGGGGACATCAGCACCTTCTTTTCCTGTAGATGGCTGCGGATCGACCGGTGCCAAGCTCAGTGCTTCTCCAGCGGGCTTCAAAGCCAACTCCATTATGATAGATGGGTCGCCAACATCCCCCATGCTCGATTCAGTGGTTGACTCAGTCTGTGCAGAAGTAGGCTCACCGGTCGTGATCAGATGGTCGGATCCAAGATCCGGCAGGGGGAACTTGCGCAACAAAAACGTGGATCCGTAAGCTTTCCTCGCAGCGCGTGTATCATTACGAACTTTGGAAAATAAGGAGTGGGAAGCATACCTGTCCACCGAATCTGAAAGGAACTCCAGCCCGACGCCGTTGACCTCTGCAGTCGCCATCATCCGTTGATTTGGTCGGTGCCGCTACTGACAACTCGACCGAAAGGGCGTGCGGGAGGAGGAGGAAGGGGAGGGCGGATGGGGCGGTGGGCGGGGAGTTATGAAGCTGGCCGTGGGCCCGTGTTGTTATTTATTACTTTTTCTGTCCGGTGCACGTTGTTATATTAGACGGAACTTTTATATGCATCTGTTATGCACCATTGTTAACTTTTATGTACCTTCAGCACAGGTTGCTGGACTACGGCGTTAACGACACAGGAGCATCTCCGATACGTATACGCCAACAGTACAGCCAAGGCAGTTAATATGCACACCTCATTAATACCACCGGACAAAAACTGAGTCGCTCCTTCCATTCGTCCACATACCAGGAGCGTACGCGCCCGTCCTCTACAACGCCACTCTCCCATCAGAGCTAGCTTGTGTACTTGGTGAGGATGCTTCTTGGGCTCGGGCAGTCTATATATAGCCGTGTCAGGCGAATCACCAGAGGGCACGAGGGCAACGCATGGCGCTTCCCGCCGGGCTATAGATGGAGGCAAACAGATATGGGTGATCATCACTTCACTTGTAACTACCATGCTTTTTTATTAAAGTAGGGGAGGGGTCCAGAAGGCCAAAGCGGTGTGACAGTACAAATTACAAACATCACCCGATGAATAGGCTGAAAAATCGGTCGGCGGCACACTGTAATTAACCTATAAATCGGTCAAAGATTCAGAATCGGTCGGCGGCAAAAACGGATCTGGTTACGTCATCGATCTCCATAGGACGATTCCATTTGGATAAGCACGAAGTCACTAGTGGATTAGCCAACGACGACAATACTCTAAGAAAGGAAATATGATACTTTCTCCTTTTGGCTTATACCGCCACTTGCTTTACGAAAATAATTGCACTACATCTCTTTATGTGCAAATGTTGCACACGAAACTTGGCTGAAACTGGGTTAGAACGTACCAAGTCACTTTGAGATCAGACTGGAACACTATATTTCTTCAGAAACATGTTTGGACCCAATTAAACTTACGCGCAACCCATTTGAGTACTCCAAATTTGTAGAACACTATAGGACCCTTTTGGTATGTAAGACCTTTTTTTTCATAAATCTTCAGATTTTTTTTAAAGAAAAACATTAGCAAGAGAGCTGCTAAGATTACATTGCAACAGAAGAAGAAGCCGGTGGGTGAAACTGCTCAGTTTATTAGAGAACAAACAATACAAAAAACCTTTACAAAGGAGACACCACACCTATCTAAACTAGGTCTAAAACATGAGATGGCATACAAAAATGCCAAGGGCGAAGCAAACACAACACAAATGGAGAAACACAACGCCGGCAAGAGCGACACCATCATACATCGCCAACCGTGCTCACATGCAACCCATTCAAATACTCTAAATTTGTGGAACAGTACATGATCCTTTTGGTATGTAAGACTTTTTCGCAAATCCTCAGAACTCTTTTTTTTTCTCACATAGTATTGTAAATTAGAATATGAAACATGTTAAAAATCCGCATTTAATTTATACATATTGAGATGGCATCTCCAGAAGGCCAAAGCGGTGCGACAGAGTACAAATTACAAACATCATCAGAAAGATAGAAAGATTACACACTAGTCTCTGAACTTTCAAAACAGCCCCCCTAAGTTCTTCTCCAACATCAACCGGTCATGCATGCACACCCACGAAACCAACCACTCGTGGTACTCTTTTGTACCAAAATACAAGACGTTTTTGCACTGTAAAATCATCTTATATTTTGGCACAGTACAGAGGTAGTACATGTATCACTTGACCACCTCAAACTTGAACTATCCAGCATCAACAAAGATGGCACGACTGTCTGATCAACACAACTTATCTTATTCATCAATGTTGAGACCATGCAACTAAACACTACTAGCGCTACAACGACAACCCGGAACAAAACTACACGTACGTGCGCACCTACTACAGTGCGACACAGAACTCCGTGACTCGGTACACCAGGCCACTGACCGGCCGGCCGTCTCGCTTTATTCGTTCACCATCACCCGGTGCAAAGATAGAGCTGAGCGTGCATGGACATCCGCGGCGGACGGCGGCGGCCAGGCTAGATCTCGTGGCACCTGGGCCCGGCCCAGCCGAAGTACCGGTCGCCGCACACGCGGAGGGAAGAGCCTGACTCGTCCTTGAGGCACTTCTTGCAGGTCTTGGCGCACTTCTTCACCTTGTCGTGGCAGAAGCAGGTAGGCGGGGAAGACCTCGTGCACAGGGGGTGGTCACAGCATTTCCATGGCCTCGGCTTCTCCTCGCCGACGGCGGCGCTCTCCTCGCTAACAGACGTCTCCGTTGCCATCGCCGCCGTCGCTTCCTGACCAACGACCGGTGGACCAGAAACTCCTGGACCTGCACGCGCGCACACCGTTAGATATTACTAGTACATGGAGATGCCAAGTCTTCGAGGATGCGTGGTACCAGTACCACTTGGGATGTCGTCGGCGTCGGGCTCGGTGCAGTTTGGCCCGGGCCAGCCATGGTACCGGTCGTTGCACATCCGCTTGGAAGGGTCGGACTGGGACGCCTCGCACCGGGTGCAGGCCTCGTCGCACTGCTCCACCGCGTCCATGCAGCGGCACCGCGGCGGGATGGACCTGCTGCACAACGGGCTGTCGCAGCACTTCCACGGCCTCTTCTTCTCCGTAGCCGCCGTCGCTACTTCATCAGCAAGACCTGGATTCGTACATATATATCACGTTCATCACTACTTTAATTAGTGATCTAGACCCTCACATATTTCTTTACGGAGGGAGTAGCTAGCAAAAGCACTTGCTCTCTCTTCACAATTCTGGCAGTAAAACAATGTACATATAGTTTATCTAATCAAATAGCGTGACAGTTACCGTTGCTCGGAAGACGAATGGTGTCTACATGGTCGTCGGCGATGGCAGCGACGAGGGCCCCGAGGGAAAGCACTAGCAGGACGGCAGCAATGGTTCTCTTCATGGCTGCAGGTCGATTAGCTAGCTCCTAGTGAATGAAACTTAGCGGTGCCGGTCCGTATTTATAGCCGCGCGCGCTAGGTTTAGATGAAGATCGATCTTGCCGCTGCTATTTCTGCAACGGGCTGCTGGGTTCAGTTATCTTAATGTACATATACCCAGGGACCCCCGACACCGTGCACGCATTGAGTCATGGTATCACATGTCGTGCACGAATAACGAAGCATACGTTGTGGACTACTTTTGACTCGATGCATGCATGCGTGCTTGCATAATAATTAAACTGATGCATATTGCGATGCTTCTGACTAATCTATCAGAGATCACTTGTAACTAGGCTTTAGTTAACCTAAAATTAGCAGGTGGCTTAGGGTCGACAGGCGGCAAACACGCGGACTGGTCACCGGCGAGCTCGATAGATTCCATAGTCCACTTGGAATGATGCTAGATTCTCATACTACAACTAGCTTCCAAACTGGATAATAAGACGCATTTTAGAGCATCTCCAACAGCCGTCCAATGCGTGGCGTTTAAAAAATAGGTTTACAGCGCACAAGTAATTTTTTTAGGACGCTAGAAGACCTTTACTCCAACAAGCGTTGTAAAATATGCAGTGCGCGCGAGTCCAGCGGTCCCAATCAAGCGGTCTCATCTGCATCATCCCAGAGTTTGCAGCGCGCGCGACCGGACGCACTAAATATGCTGCACGCGATGCCTTTTTAATGCGCACGCTGCATTAGTTATACCGTGCGCGCGCTTTTTGGGCGGCTGCTGGAGACTTCAAATCAGGTCCTCGCGCACTGAAAGCAATTTTTATACCGCGCGTCGCTTATATAGCGCTTCTGTTGGAGATGCTTTTAGTAGTCAAATCGGGCCCAATAGAGTAGATGTATAACCGAGTACTGCAACTTAATCACTTCGTGCAATCATAGCCGTCCGTTCTAAATTGCAAGGGGTCAAGTGGATTACTACGGTACATTATATTCTAGACACCATTGAATGGCTTGCAGGGTCCGGATCGCTCGGTTCGAGTGGATACGAGAAGTTCTCGAGTCTGCGTTGAATATGCCCTTACTTTCAAAAGGGTGCACACGCGTGGTGGGAATCACGATTCCGCGTGCATGCGTTGGGGGCATGAAGCCATCACGTGGTCTGCACACGTAAATAGATGATGATCGTACAAGCTCTCCTTAACCGATGGATTAGCACACTACTTGAGAGTGTTTAACCCGATGCATCAATTGCAACAAGACATTATGTACTTTTCTTTTGGAAGGGCAACTAGACACTCTAGTTAACCTATAGATCAGTCAATGAGTCAGAATCGCTCGGCGGCGAAAACGGATCTTGTCACATCATCGATGTCCACACGGCGATTCCATTTGGATATGAACGGACTCACTAGTGGATTAGCCAACGATGACAATACTCTAAAAAAAGAAATACATACTGTACTTTCTCTTTTTGGTTTATAAGGCCACTTGCTTTACGAAAATAATTGCAGTACATCAATTTATGTGCAAATGTTGCACACGAAACTTGGTTGAAACTGGGTTAAAACGTACCAAGTCATTTCGAGATCAGATTGGAACACTATATTTCTTCAGAAACATGTTTGGAACCAAGTAAATTTACGCGCAACCCATTTGAGTACTCCAAATTTGTGGAACACTACAGGATCCTTTTGGTATGTAAGACTTTTTCACAAATCTTCAGAACATTTTTTTAAGAGAAACAATAGCTGAAGAGCTGCTAAGATTCCATTGGAAAAGAGGAAGCCGATGGCTGAAACTCCTTGGTTTATTAGACAAAACCCAGACAAAAACCTTTACGAAGGACACACCACACCTATCTAAAGTAGGTCTAAAACATGAGATGGCATACAAAAATGCCAAGGACCAAGCAAACGCAATATAAATGGAGAAACACAACGTAGGCAAAAGCGATGTCCTCGTACATCGCCAGCCATGCTCACATGCAACCCATTCGTATACTCCAAATTTTTGTAACAATACATGATCCTTTTGGTATGTAAGACATTTTTCGCAAATCTTCATGACTTACCACACATAGTATTGTAAATTATAATATGAAACATGTTAAATACCCACATAGATTTTGGGACACATGTTTAATTTGTACATATTGAGAAGGTTTCGAAATTCATAAGTATCTTTAATTTCGGAGGACTAAGCATGAGTGATAGGCCGGATGAACATAATACAATTGTGCCACGTACAGAGTGTACACATTTTTGGAGCACGAGTGATAGGCCGGATGAACATAATATAATTGTGCCACATACAGAGTGTACACATTTTTGGAGCACGAGTGATAGGCCGGATGAACATAATACAATTGTGCCACATACAGAGTGTACACATTTTTTGGAGCACGAGTGTCAGTGAGCACTTTATTTTTGAATAGTTCAAAAAATATATTTAAAAGATTTAAAACATGCTGAAAATAAATCCTACAAGGTAATATATATGTATACTACACATATAAATGACAAATTCATGATTTCGAAAACATGATCAGCACATGCACTATTCACCAGTAAAAATCCATGCATTTGTCTTTTTTGTGTAGCTCACATGTTAATTTAACTCTGTATCAATTTTTTTGCGTCTGTAGTATGCATTCATATTACCATGTAGAATTTATTTTTGCATTTCTTGAAACTTCAAAATTGTTGTTTTTCAACTATTCAAAATGTAGCTCACTGATACTCGTGTTCCGAGAGACGTTTGAACAGTTATAGACTAATTTTGTACATACACTATGAAAAATACAAAATTCTAACTACAACTACTACATGCATGTACCAACAATCTCCCACTTAGGGCATGCAACTACAATGACACATACGATGATTGCTGAGGTAAATGATAGATAAATAAAAAGAATAATTTGACCTTCCTTAGTCAAGGAATAATCTCTTAGCAAGGTTAATCCTTTTTTTTGTTGTACATGATGCCCCACACTTTTCAATTTTAGTTTTAATCTGTTCTTATGAAGTAGCATGAAAATTTATTGGATTCATTGTATAACTTGTTATTAGAGGCATGCAATGTAAAAGAAAATGATCATATAAATCATTGTACTTACCTTACATGCAAAACCCTTGTGTTACGGATTTATTGTTACGGGCTGAAGTGGCAAATTATGGTTGGAGCTTAGGGGGGAAGGGGGGCACCAGTGAAAATCAAGGGGGCATGGATTGGTGGAAGAGGAGTCCGGAAAAACCAATCCATAGAAAGCTTCGGTAAGTGTACCATTAATATTTTTGCCTCCCATCATTTTATCTATCCTTGTAATCCTCCCGGTCTAGATTGTTGGGCCGCCACAGGATGACCATGGAGCCGCTTGACAAGAACACAAGAGATATCATCCACAACCACGATGTCCTCTCTTCAGCAAGTGTTGTTTCATAGATTGCCACTCCTAGATTGAGAATGGAAACATGTTATGTGCTACCTCTTGAGCACTGCGTTGGTTTTCCCTGAAGAGGAAGGGATGATGCAGCAAAGTAGCGTAAGTATTTCCCTCAATTTTTGAGAACCAAGGTACCAATCCAGTTGGAGGCTACGCGTGAGTCCCTCGTACCTGCACAAAACAAATAAATCCTCGCAACCAACGCGATAAGGGGTTGTCAATCCCTACACGGCCACTTACGAGAGTGAGATCTGATAGATATGATAATATAATATTTTTGGTATTTTTGTGATAAAGATGCAAAGTAAAATAAAGGCAAAGTAAAAAAGCAAAGGAAACAACTAAGTAGTAGGAGATTAATGATGATGAAGATAGACCCGGGGGCCATATGTTTCACTAGTAGCATCTCTCGAGAGCATAAGTATTCTACGGTGGGTGAACAAATTACTATTGAGCAATTGACAGAATTGAGCATAGTTATGAGAATATCTAGGTATGATCATGTATATAGGCATCACGTCCGAGACAAGTAGACCGACTCCTGCCTGCATCTACTACTATTACTCCACTCATCGACCGCTATGTAGTATGCATCTACAGTATTAAGTTAAAAACAGAGTAACGCCTTAGGCAAGATAACATGATGTAGAGGGATAAACTCATGCAATATGATGAAAACCCCATCTTGTTATCTTCGATGGCAACAATACAATACATGCCTTGTTGTCCCTACTGTCACTGGGAAAGGACACCGCAAGATTGAACCCAAAGCTCAGCACTTCTCCCATTGCAAGAAAGATCAATCTAGTAGGCCAAACCAAACTGATAATTCGAAGAGACTTGCAAAGATAACCAATCATACATAAAAGAATTCAGAGAAGATTCAAATATTGTTCATAGATAGACTTGAACATAAATCCACAATTCATCGGTCTCAACAAACACACCGCAAAAAGAAGATTACATCGAATAGTTCTCCACAAGAGAGGGGGAGAACATTGTATTGAGATCCAAAAAGAGAGAAGAAGCCATCTAGCTAATAACTATGGACCCGTAGGTCTGAGGTAAACTAGTCACACTTCATCGGATGGGCTATGGTGTTGATGTAGAAGCCCTCCGTGATCGATGCCCCCTCCGGCGGAGCTCCGGAACAGGCCCCAAGATGGGATCTCGAGGATACAGAAAGTTGCGGCAGTGGAATTAGGTTTTTGGCTCCGTTTGATATTCCTTTTCTTCGAAACCCTAAAACAGGCAAAAAACATCAATTCTGGGCTGGGCCTCCGGTTAATAGGTTAGTCCCAAAAATAATATAAAAATGGATAATAAAGCCCAATAATGTCCAAAACAATACATACTATAGCATAGAGCAATCAAAAATTATAGATACGTTGGAGACGTATCATTATGAGACAAGATCCTAAGGCCAAAAGACATTGCATGTCACTGTCCTAGATTAAAAATCGAAACATGTCCGGGAAGCACGAATGCAACAAAAGTTGGAGACGTATAATTTTAATGTAATTCTTCTTAATTATGGTATGAATATTCAGATCCGAAAGATTCAAGAGAAAAGTTTAATATTGACATAAGAATAATAATACTTCAACTATACTAACAAAGCAATTATGTCTTCTCAAAATAACATGGCCAAAGAAAGTTATCCCTACAAAATCATATAGTCTGGCTATGCTCCATCTTCACCACACAAAATATTTAAATCATGCACAACCCCGATGACAAGCTAAGCAATTGTTTCATACTTTTGGTGTTCTCTAACTTTTCAATCTTCACACAATACATGAGCGTGAGCCATGGACATAGCACTATAGGTGGAATAGAATGGTGGTTGTGGAGAAGACAAAAAGGGAGAAGATAGTCTCACATCAACTAGGCGTATCAACGGGCTATGGAGATTCCCATCAATAGATATCAATGTGAGTGAGTAGGGCTTGGTAGAGTCTAGAAGACCACGACTGATCCTCAAAGGTAATGAATGGAAAAAATAGCATGTCGTAATAAAATCAATCTTTGCCATGCAACGGATGCACTAGAGCTATAAGTATATGAAAGCTCAAAAAGAAACTAAGTGGGTGTGCATCCAACTTGCTTGTTCATGAAGACCTAGGGCATTTTGAGGAATCCCATCATTGGAATATACAAGCCAAGTTCTATAATGAAAAATTGCCACTAGTATATGAAAGTGATAACATAGGAGACTCTCTATCATGAAAATCATGGTGCTACTTTGAAGCACAAGTGTGGTAAAAGGATAGTAGCATTGCCCCTTCTCTCTTTTTCTATTTTTCTCTCATTTTTTATTTGGGCCGTTTCTCTCTTTTTTATGGCCTCTTTTCTCCCTTTTTTTATTTTTCATCCGGAGTCTCGTCCCAACTTGTGGGGGAATCATAGTCTCCATCATCCTTTCCTCACTGGAACAATGCTCTAATAATGATGATCATCACACTTTTATTTTTCTTACAACTCAACAATTACAACTCGATACTTACAACAAAATATGACTCTATATGAATGCCTCCGGCGGTGTACCGGGATATGCAATGAATCAAGAGTGACACATATGAAAGAATTATGAATGGTGGCTTTGCCACAAATACGATGTCAACTACATGATCATGCTAAGCAATATGACAATGATGGAGTGTGTCATAATAAACGGAACGGTAGAAAGTTGCATGGAAATATATCTCGGAATGGCTATGGAAATGCCATAATAGATAGGTATGGTGGCTGTTTTAAGGAAGGTATATGGTGGGTGTATGATAACGGCGAAAGTTGTGCGGTATTAGAGAGGCTAGCAAAGGTGGAAGGGTGAGAAAAGTGCGTATAATCCATGGACTCAACATTAGTCATAAAGAACTCATATACTTATTGCAAAAATTTAAAAGTAATCAAAGCAAAGTATTACGCGCATGCTCCTAGGGGGATAGATTGGTAGGAAAAGACCATCGCTCGTCCCCAACCGCCACTCATAAGGAAGACAGTCAAAAAATAAATCATGCTCCGACTTCATCACATAACGGTTCACCATACGTGCATGCTACGGGAATCACGAACTTTAACACAAGTATTTCTCAAATGCACAACTACTCAACTAGCATAACTTTAATATCACAATCTTCATATCTCAAAACAATTATCAAGTATCAAACTTCTGATAGTATTCAACACACTCATAAGAAAGTTTTATTATTAATCTTGTATACCAAGCATATTAAGATTTTAAGGAAATTACCATGCTATTTAAGACTCTCAAAATAATATAAGTGAAGCATGAGAGATCAATAGTTTCTATAAAACAAATCCACCACCATGCTCTAAAAAATATAAGTGAAGTAGTAGAGGAAAACTATATAACTCAAAAGATATAAGCGAAGCACATAGAGTATTCTAACAAATTCCAAATCATGTATGGCTCTCTCAAAAGGTGTGTATAGTAAGGATTATTGTGGTAAAATAAAAAATAAAGACTCAAATCATACAAGACGCTCCAAGCAAAACACATATCATGTGGCGAATAAAAATATAGCTTCAAGTAAAGTTACCGATAGAAGTAGACGAAAGAGGGGATGCCTTCCGGGGCATCCCAACGCTTTGGCTTTTAGGTATCCTTAGATTATCTTGGGAGTGCCATGGGCATCCCAAGCTTAGGCTCTTGCCACTCCTTGTTCCATAATCCATCAAATCTTTACCCAAAACTTGAAAACTTCACAACACAAAACTTAAAGTAGAAAATCTCGTGAGCTCCGTTAGCGAAAGAAAACAAAAGACCACTTCAAGGTTCTGTAATGAACTCATTATTTATTTATATTGGTGTTATACCTACTGTATTCCAACTTCTCTATGGTTTATAGACTATTTTACTAACCATAGATTCATCAAAATAAGCAAACAACACACGAAAAACAGAATCTGTCAAAAACAGAACAGTCTGTAGTAATCTGTTGCTAGCGCAAGAGCTGGAACCCCAAAAATTCTAAAATAAATTATTGAACGTGAGGAATTTATCTATTAATCATCTGCAAAAAGAATTAACTAAATATCACTTTCCAAATAAAAATGGCAGTAGTTCTCGTGAGCGCTAAAGTTTCTGTTTTTTACAGCAAGTGTAACAAGACTTTCCCCAAGTCTTTCCAACGGTTCTACTTGGCACAAACACTAATTAAACACAAAAAACACAACCAAAAAAGAGGCTAGATAAATTATTTATTACTAAACAGGAGCAAAAAGCAAGGAATAAAAATAAAATTGGGTTGCCTCCCAACAAGCGCTATCGTTTAACGCCCCTAGCTAGGCATAACAAGCAAGGATAGATCTAGGTATTGCCATATTTGGTAGGCAATTCTTCAATGAGGCATATACCATCTTTAGGAATTTCTTCCTTTGTATTGATTATCAAATTTTTAGGCACAAGATTGAAAAAAATCATTTGTAATAAATGGTTCCTTAATGATAGCAAAAAGATTGGGATGAACACTTATAGATTTGAGATCCGCAGTTTCCTTACTAGAGGATTCACCCTTATTCTTAGGAACATACATAAGCTTGGCAATTTTAGCAGGAGGACTTGGAGTGTTCTTTACGGGAGAAAAAGAGGTTCCCAAGTTGATAATAATATCCTCAAGTTTATCAATTCTAGTGGAATCGTGATTTACTTTCTCATTAACTATGTGTTCCTTCTCTTTAATATTTTTCAAAGTGACTCCTACTTTTGATCCATATTGAGAGATTCGGTTGTGAATCTTTTTATCCAAATTTTCAATTAACTCTACGGTGGCAACCTTATTTTCAATAATTTCAAGCCTTTGCATTACATGCTCCATAGTTAATACAATTCCATTAACCAAAAGAGGGGGTGAGCCAAACAAAAATATCATAGCATTATAAGAATCAAAAGTATGGCTACCCAAGAAGTTCCCTCCGGTAATAGTATCAAGGATATATCTGTGCCAGGGAGTTATGCCTACATAAAAATTGCGAAGAAGAACGGAAGTAGATTGCTTCATGGTAGATCTATTTTGAGCATTGCAAACTCTATACCAAGCATCTTTTAGAGTTTCTCCCTTCATTTGCTTAAAATTTAGAATTTAACTCTCGGGAGATAACGGAGAAGATAAGAGACTAGCCATAACGACAAGAAAGCAAACTAACACAAGCAAACAAGCGGGCAAAAAGAGGCAAATAGAGAAAGAGAGGGGGGATAGAGAGAGAGGGCGAATAAAATGGCAAGGGTGAAGTGGGGGAGAGAAAAATGAGAGGCATATGACAAATAATGTAATGCGGGAGATAAGGGTATGTGATGGGTACTTGGTATATTGACTTTTGCGTAGACCTCCCCGGCAACGGCGCCAGAAATCCTTCTTGCTACCTCTTGAGCACTATGTTGATTTTCCCCGAAGAGGAAGGGATGATGCAGCAAAGTACCGTAAGTATTTCTCTCAGTTTACGAGAACCAAGGTACCAATCCGGTAGGAGGCTACGCGCGAGTCCCTCGTACCTGCACAAAACAAATAAATCCTCGCAACCAACGCGATAAGGGGTTGTCAATCCCTACACGGCCACTTACGAGAGTGAGATCTGATAGATATGATAAGATAATATTTTTGGTATTTTTGTGATAAAGATGCAAAGTAGAATAAGGGCAAAGTAAAAAGCAAAGGAAACAACTAAGTAGTAGGAGATTAATATGATGAAGATAAACCCGGGGGCCATAGGTTTCACTAGTGGCTTCTCTCAAGAGCATAAGTATTCTACGGTGGGTGAACAAATTACTGTTGAGCAATTGACAGAATTGAGCATAGTGTTGGAAATATGCCCTAGAGGCAATAATAAAAGCATTATTATTATATTTCTTGTTCATGATAATTGTCTTTATTCATGCTATAATTGTGTTATCCGGAAATCGTAATACATGTGTGAATAATAGACACCAACATGTCCCTAGTAAGCCTCTAGTTGACTAGCTCGTTGATCAACAGATAGTCATGGTTTCCTGACTATGGACATTGGATGTCATTGATAACGAGATCACATCATTAGGAGAATGATGTGATGGACAAGAACCAATCCTAAACATAGCACAAGATCGTATAGTTTGTTTGCTAGAGTTTTCAATGTCAAGTATCTTTTCCTTAGACCATGAGATCGTGTAACTCCCGGATATTGTAGGAGTGCTTTGAGTGTACCAAACGTCACAACGTAACTGGGTGACTATAAAGGTATACTACGGGTATCTCCGAAAGTGTCTGTTGGGTTGACACGGATCAAGACTGGGATTTGTCACTCCGTATGACGGAGAGGTATCACTGGGCCCACTCGGTAATGCATCATCATAATGAGATCAAAGTGACCAAGTGTCTGGTCACGGGATCATGCATTACGGTACGAGTAAAGTGACTTGCTGGTAACGAGATTGAACGAGGTATTGGGATACCGACGATCGAATCTCGGGCAAGTAACATACCGATTAACAAAGGGAATTGTATACGGGATTGATTGAATCCTCGACATCGTGGTTCATCCGATGAGATCATCGAGGAGCATGTGGGAGCCAACATGGGTATCCAGATCCCGCTGTTGGTTATTGACCGGAGAGTGATCTCGGTCATGTCTACAGGTCTCCCGAACCCGTAGGGTCTACACACTTAAGGTTCGGTGACGCTAGGGTTGTAGGGATATGTATATGCAGTAACCCGAATGTTGTTCGGAGTCCTGGATGAGATCCCGGACGTCACGAGGAGTTCCGGAATGGTCCGGAGGTAAAGAATTATATATAGGAAGTGCTATTTCGGACATCGGGACAAGTTTCGGGGTCACCGGTATTGTACCGGGACCACCGGAAGGGTCCCGGGGGTCCACCTGCCCCGGGGGGCCACATGGGCTGTAGGGGTGTGCGCCTTGGCCTACATGGGCCAAGGGCACCAGCCCCAAGAGGCCCATGCGCCTAGGGTTCAAGAAGGGAAGAGTCCCAAAGGGGGAAGGCACCTCCAAGGTGCCTTGGGGAGGAGGGATTCCTCCCTTGGACGCCGCCCTCCTAGGAGATTGGATCTCCTAGGGCCGGCGCCCCCCCCCTTGGCCCTCCTATATATAGTGGGGAGATGGAGGACTTCTCACCCCACGCCTTTGGTGCCTCCCTCTCCCTCTCCAACACATCCTCCTCCTCTATAGTGCTTGGCGAAGCCCTGCCGGAGTACTGCAGCTCCACCACTACCACGCCGTCGTGCTGCTGCTGGAGCCATCTTCCTCAACCTCTCCTTCCTCCTTGCTGGATCAAGAAGAAGGAGACGTCACGCTGACCGTACGTGTGTTGAACGCGGAGGTGCCGTCCGTTCGGCGCTAGGATCTCCGGTGATTTGGATCACGTCGAGTATGCCTTCCTCATCCCCGTTCTTTGAACGCTTCCGCGCGTGATCTACAAAGGTATGTAGATGCAATCCGATCACTCGTTGCTAGATGAACTCATAGATGGATCTTGGTGAAACCGTAGGAAATTTTTTGTTTTCTGCAACGTTCCCCAACACATAGTTATGAGAATATCTAGGTATGATCATGTATATAGGCATCACGTCCGAGACAAGTAGACCGACTCCTGCCTGCATCTACTACTATTACTCCACTCATCGACCGCTATCTAGCATGCATCTAGAGTATTAAGTTAAAAACAGAGTAACGCCTTAAGCAAGATGACATGATGTAGAGGGATAAACTTATGCAATATGATGAAAACCCCATCTTGTTATCCTCGATGGCAACAATACAATACGTGCCTTGCTGCCCCTACTGTCATTGGGAAAGGACACCGCAAGATTGAACCCAAAGCTAAGCACTTCTCCCATTGCAAGAAAGATCAATCTAGTAGGCCAAACCAAACTGATAATTCGAAGAGACTTGCAAAGATAACCAATCATACATAAAAGAATTTAGAGAAGATTCAAATATTGTTCATAGATAGACTTGATCATAAACCCACAATTTATCGGTCTCAACAAACACACTACAAAAAGAAGATTATATCGAATAGTTCTCCACAAGAGAGGGGGAGAACATTGTATTGAGATCCAAAAAGAGAGAAGAAGCCATCTAGCTAATAACTATGGACCCGTAGGTCTGAGGTAAACTACTCACACTTCATCGGATGGACTATGGTGTTGATGTAGAAGCCCTCCGTGATCAATGCCCCTCCGGCGGAGCTCTGGAACAGGCCCCGAGATGGGATCTCGTGGATACAGAAAGTTGCGGCGGTGGAATTAGGTTTTTGGCTCCGTTTGATATTCTTTTTCTTCGAAACCCTAAAACAGGCAAAAAACAACAATTCTGGGCTGGGCCTCCGGTTAATAGGTTAGTCCCAAAAATAATATAAAAGTGGATAATAAAGCTCAATAATGTCCAAAACAGTAGATAATATAGCATGGATCAATCAAAAATTATAGATACATTGGAGACGTGTCATTATGAGACAAGATCCTAAGGCCAAAAGACATTGCATGTCACTGTCTTAGATTGAGAATCGAAACATGTCCGGGAAGCAGGAATGCATCTCTACCAGATGTCAGAATGAGCTAACAAGTGAACCCATTGACCTAATTTTCTGGCTCCACCCTGCTCTCTGGTACTGGTACCCCTCCCTCCCCGAACCTCTACGGTCTAGTGTTAGAGTTGTGTCGAATATTGTATACAAGTGAGATTACATTTGGACTATGAGTTGTATTGTGTTTAGATAGAATATGGAGTCGTGTCCTAATATATAGCGGGGGTAGACACACGATGTAGCCTACGCCAACATAATAGCACGGGAACGTAGGGGAAGCCGACGGCATGTGCCGGCGTCCAGGGCGGCCGGGTGCGGTATCGTAGTGGTGTCATGGGGAGGAGTGCCCATAGTCAAGCTCCGGGGATGTAGCCATATCGGTAAACCTAGTTAGCAAATATAGGTGTCATGCCTCGTGTGATTCCTTGGTCCTCGGATGATCGACGGTATGCCTCGGATTTATTCTAACAAGTGGTATCATGAGCTAGCTTGTTCAGAAGCGGCGAGAGTTGATCTAGAGGAGGAAGAATATCGACAGAAATCTGCATGATGCAGTCGTGATGTGGGACGAAGGATGTCGCCGAGTTGCGATCTAAAGCAGAGTTGGTCGGCTTGCAATCTTTGGTGAAGCAATTGGAAGCAGTCAAAGTTCCCGACGGAAGATACATGTGCGAGAGCTAGACGTGCGGCGATCGCGGATCGATCGGGCGAGCGTTAGAGGCAGCGGCAGCGGCGCACCGCGCACGGGCAGGCAGGCTGCTATCGGTCGATCAATGGCTACAGAAACCCACATGGGCAGCGGCCCAGGTGGCGAAAAGCCGCACGGCTGCAGGAGGTGGAGTCACGTACACGTACTGGCCAAATCGACGAATCAGGTCGGGTACAGCAGGCGAGAGCAATCAGTACGGGATTTGTTTGAGAGAAAAAAGGAGGACCGAGTCCTCATGTACCACGCAAGGCTACGGTGCAAGGTTGATTTAAAATGCTGCACATGAGAGCTTTGAGTTGACGAGGCGCGGGGTGGCACGTACAATCATCATGGAGTCATGTTGAAGGTGGAGCTGAAATTTGGAAGACTTCACTCGGTGCTGATTAAGGGGCTACGACGAAAGAGCTCAGACAGTCGAAGTCTATTCTCGCAGAAAAAGCGAGGGACACGTAATTTGGACTAGAGTCCAGTGGTCTGATGGAAGCGTGAAACTCGTCATCGGTCGGTGATGATCGGTGATACTCTGTAGTGGGGGTTGAGTTATGTGGGTTCGCGACCCTTGAGTCTCGACCGGGACAGCGGAGGCTCGACGCGTTAATAGCGGCGAGGCATGCGGTATGCATGGTACATGGAGACGGACCAAGACTCTGGTGGTCATACATGTGGTGAGACAACTGCGAATGTGACTCGGGGTGACTACAAGCAACGGTGAAATTCCTTCAAGTTTCAGACAGACGGTCAAGAAAGGAGCGGTGATGTTGAGTTTAGATAACTCTTATGTGTGACACCCAATATGTTAGTTGTTCACTTCCATACAGATCAGTGATCAGTGCGTGATGGCGTTGGACGGATACTTTGAAAGTTGGGAGCACAAACTAGAGTAACAAGAAACTTAATTTTGCTCGAGTATTAACTGTGGTCAAGAAAAGAAGGGACTACAATTAATATAAGTTGCTGGCGGAGTCATATGGAGTCTTTGGAGTAGCAGTGGTGCTTATGGGATAAGCTCGAGTCCAATGTACATGGAAGTTCGACGCATGGACGAGTTCAAGATGGTGAAGAATATTCACCAAGGTGGAGTTTGTTAGAGTTGTGTCGAATATTGTGTGCAAGTTAGGTTACAGTTGGACTATGAGTTGTATGATAGGATATGGAGTCGTGTCCTAATAGGACACTTGTATCCTAGGCCTTTCATATATAGCGGGGGTAGACACACGATGTAACCTAAGGCCCCGGGATGTAGCCATATCGGTGAACCTCGTTAACAAATCTCGATGTCATGCCTTGTGTGATTGCTTGATGTCTCGTATGTTTGTTTGGTCTTCAGATGATCGATGGTATGCCTTAGATTTATTCTAACATCTACTGCGCCAACATCGATGCATGCCGGACCCGCAGGAGAAGCGCAAGAATCAAGGCAGAATGGCATGAAGAATTAAGTGCGTGTGTAAGCTAAACATAGTTCTGATGGTTAGGTTTCATATGGTGCGAGCAGCCCATTCGGGTTCATAGTTCATAGCTTGGGACGGGTGATCGCATTTTCTAGAATTATCTTGGGTTTCTGGTGTAACTCTTTCAACGGTAGTAAGATAGTCAACTACGAGACGTCTATGGCGACCCATGGTCTGCCGGCTTTGTCTCTCGGATATACTCATAAGTTAGGATCTGTGTGCGTCCATTGAGATGAGCATGGATGTGTGTATGCTAGCGTTTGCGTTCGTATTGTGTTTATAAAAAGAAATGTGTGGTGCGCAAGAAAATCTTTTTGTTCGTGCAAATCAAATCAAAGTTAAACAACTGTAATCTTGCACTTGGCACTTTTGATCGATTGGCACAGCATGCACACTATTTTTATTATTACACATGCTTTTTTTCCCACTATTTTGATTACTCCCTCCGTCTCAAAATTTGTGTCTTAGATTTGACTAGATACGGATGTATCTAATACTAAAACGTGTCTTGATACATCCGTATTTAGACAAATCTAGGACAAGAATTTTGGGACGAAGGGAGTATTACACATGCTTTTTATTATTATTACACATGCTAAGCGAGTTGAAGTGGAACTAGTACATAGATAGGCACTGGGACTACTGTGTGGATCACGGAGCAACAAGTTACTGAGAGGGGAACACGCCGAAACGTAGCTAGCTATGGTAGCTAGTTACCGGCGCCGGCGACGTCCACTTGGTGCGTGCACTTTGGGCCGGGCCAACCTTCGTGTATATCCAGGCAAACGTAGCGGCCAGGGCCGACCTGGTCGCAGTGCTGGCACGCGCTGGCGCACTGCGCCACCGTGTCGCGGCAGAGGCAGGCCCTCGGGATCACCATCAGGCAGTGGGTGTCGTCGCAGCATGCCCACGGCCTCTCATCCTCCTCGAGTGTTGTTGCATCACCACCAAGACCTGTACCACATGGTCAAGAGATCAATGGATGGTATCTACGTACGAACCGTGCAAGTTATGCTTTCATGCTCAGTCGTATGTACCTTGGCCGTCGCTCGGGAGGCGAATGGCTGCCACCTCGCCGGAGGCACCGGTAGGGCGGCCGGCGACGACGAGGGCCGCCCCGAGCGAAAGCACCAGCAGGATGTGGGCGACGGTTCTCTCCATGGCTGCACCGCTCGAAGGCAAATATTTGCTAGCTGTGCAGTGTACTGTTGCCTTGCGAAGCTTGTGGCAGGGCGGTCTCTATATAGCACCGTCCGGCGGACAGATCTCGATGGGCGGCACGGAGGCGAAGGCGTGGCGCTTAGCCACTCACCACTGCATTTATTTATTTATTTATTTTGCGGGTCTACCACTGCATAATTGATGTAGAGATAAGTCTATTCTACCCCTTGATGGTCACGTGCATGCTTGCCTTAACCGATGAATTACGTATTAGGGTTCTTCTGAGTTTTAACTCGATGCACGATAGTTAATCAGTGAGAGACTCAGACTCAATCGGCGGTCAAACCGGATCTGGTCGCATCATCTCCCAAGCGCGATTCCATTTCGATACATTGTACAGTCAACTAGATAGAGCATCGGCCTATGGCAATACAAAACATGGAGCGTCTGTTCTTCAGGCGACCCAGGTTTTTTGTCACAGCCAGTAGCTAATAGCTAGGTTCCAATACTATTTTTTTTCAATACGGGAATCAGCAAGAAAGGGGATCATGGAATAGAACCAGGGGACATGAATGAAGAATTACAAAGAGGCAAAGGAGTGTACCCTCTGTCCTCACCGTCCATTCTTGCATCAAAGTTAATGGCTTAATGCAAGAAAATCTATCTTTTTTTCCCTCTCAAATAAAAGAACTTTGTGATCTTTCCATTGAGCAGCTAATGGAAAGAGGATGTCCGGATGAAAAAAAAGAACAATTGAGCTTGAAACTTTGCAGATCCACATCACACAAGTACTATCATGTGCAGAAAAGTTTCGGATTTTTAGCACAACATAATTTTCTAAAAATGATATGATTCATTCAGAATTTGAAATTTGACAATACATGTTTCATAAAAATATGAAAAATATTTTGTATAATGAATGACACTTGTGTATACTTGATCTGCAAAGTTTTAGGTGAGGAGTTGTTTCAGCTTTCTGCTTTTCCGTGTTTGTGACACTTGTGGATAGCATGAATCTTGACACAAACTGAATGATCTAGATAAAGGGTATACACTAGTATGCGGGTACAAAACAACTGTTTTAGCCGAGGAGCCATTTCAGCTTTCTGTCTTCTGTGCATGTGATGTGAGTTTTGCTACAGCTACGAGGGATTACGGGCCAAGCGGGGTTACGGAGTGGGAACGTGCAAATGTGGAGGTTTATAACTGCAATTAGGTGAAGAAGGGGCCCACTCCCTGAGATCATTCGATCGTGTAGTGTCATTAAATTTGTAAATGTTCATCAAATCTGTAAAAAAATTGTTCAAAATGGTCAGATATTTAAAAAATGATTTTTTGGATAATTCACGAGTTTAACAAATGTAAATATTGATTAGTAGAAATGTTATGAGAAAATAAAAGTGCATCCGTATGCAATCTTTACAACCAAAACATAATGAATGTTCATTAGCTTTTACATGCGCCCAATCATAAAAATTCCGCTCCGTGTAAATTTTGCCCACCCAAACAAGTTGTCCGTGCCTCCTCCTCATCACTCTGTCGCTGGGTCCTCCGCAGCCTTTGCCTCTGCTACCTCTGTCGGCAAGTGCTTCAACATGTTTGCATGGACGGCTTGCACGACCTTTGCACATCAGGATCCAACTCGTCCATCTTGATGGCCAACATTTTGGTTTGCTCCGAAGCGGCCGCGGCCTCAACCCTCCTCTCTTCGAGCTTGGTCTTTTTTTCTTTGAGCTTTGAATTTGATTTTCAAGGTTGATCTTTTACTCCCTCGCCACCATGAACATATCAAACCTCTCCGCCTTCTTTTTCTCCTTGATGCCATGGCGATTGGCACATGCCTCCTCCTTATTGTCCATGAAGCCCTCAAGCTTCCGTGTCATCTTGTCCACCGCCCCTTCTCGCAAACCTTCCCTGGCATTACATCTGATCTGTGGGAATTTGGAACCTCAACGTGTCCGCGGATATTTGTGCCACTATGTTGGATGGCAAAAAAGATCCGAACACATCGGTCCAAACGTTTGCAGGAGTTTTAAGGCACGAGATGCCCTAGGTATGCAGTGCTCAAAGGGGACAACTAGCTGAGATCACCTTAATCTGAGGTACAGACTTACGAACTAACACTGCTTAATGCTTACAAATAAGTAGATTACCCACATACACCATGCATACAAGCACACAGTTTATCACATCATTATTCAGCTACTTCTGCCTCGGAGACGTCCGGGAAAATAGTAAACAACGCTGACACACTAATAAGGGATTCATGCATATCCCAGTTACAGACTCCAAACTGAAACTTGAAAGCAAATAACTCGATTCACCATGAACAGCGAACTCATGATCACCAGCCGGAGCTGAACGATCGACCGACACCATGCATGCATGTTTGAGTTAGAAGTCCAGGTCCGACCATATGATGTCCACCTGGCCGAGGCTGGTGTCAAGATAGAAGTTCTTCCAGATATGGGAGGAGGCGCCCACCTCGCTGTCTCAGCAGGTGCATTCATCGACCACCTCGGCGTTTATGTAAGAATTGTGAGGGTTGAAGATGCGTATCGACCCGCCGCACCATGCCCGCCCGCGTACCACTCCAAGGACAGCGACACCACGAACTCGTCGTCGCTGTGGAACTGGCCGTCGCCCGCCGCCGGCCCGCCGCCCCCCTCTCCCTGCTGGAATCCGTTTAGCGTCATCACCACCGGGACGTTCTGTCGTAGCTTAGTCACCAATTCTTTCGACCAGTAATTATCTTCCATACTGCTACAACTACAACAACCCAATTTTGTATAGTTGCCATAGTACTATAGTTGCCATAGGAAACAATAATGGTTCGAGCATAGGATATTACAGGCTTGACAACAATGATGGTAATGTAATATGCGAACAGATGCAGCAACGCGAGAGAAAAACAAGGTATGAACTACGAGGGAAAAACACGAGAAAGAGTTGTGCCTAGATGAATGAAAGCGATACAGGGAAATCACACCAGTCTTAATAGGATCAGAGCGAATAGAAATGTACACGGTTGGAATGACTTTGCTGTATGATGAGAATGCAACATGGTGAACAACGAACGTTAACAGAAGGGAACGACAGATATGACAGAAACGAGAGATATGCAACAGTCAATGATTGAACAGATAAACTATCGACATAGAGCACGAAAGTAAACTGCTGAAGGTTATGCAGTAAAGTAGAGTGTGAACCAGTGGTGCTCAATGGCGACAAATGGATTTGGTAGACCAGTCCGCCCTTCTGCCAAAGGACTACGTCTGGTTGAAGGGGTTGTGATTTAACACAGAAGATAAACTCTCTTTGCCCTATTCTCCTTCAACTAGGAGCTAATCAGACTCCAGTTGATTTCACTCGTGGTAGATACTTATCGGTGATCTCCAAACATTCGACAGACTTCTTCACGAACCACAATGACTCTTGGTTGCTGAAGATCTTGCTCGGTGAAGACAATGAATCTTCAACACTCGAGCCGACAACTATCCGTCTAGAGAGTGCGCCACTCTCAAGATTAATAGGTACAAGAACTCTAAACTCAGAACTACTGTGATGCTCAACCACTGTCTAAGTTTGGGCTCTTGATTTTTTATCTCTCGGTGGATCTTAAAGTCAAATCACTCGGAGAGGGGATGCTCAATCAATCTTCTCAGAAATCTTAAGCGGAGCAGCCAATGGGCAACATTGGAGTCGGGTGGCTATTTATAGCCACAACCTTCCCTAGAGGGAAAAGACCAAATTGGACATGTGGAGCAGCCAATGGCCGAACAACATGAGTCCAATGGTCAAAAATTGAGCACAACGGTAACATTCCTTGCAGAGTAAGGGATGCTAACTCCTCCGTTCGAAAGATATCTCCTGTAGCACGAAGAACAACATCTACTGCTGCCAGGTAATCATTCGAAACATAAAGAGATTTCTCCCAGTCTTGCATAGGTTTTGGGATAAGCATCACAACGGATCTAAGTTTCGAGAACCTATACCCCTCTTAATAGTACAGAGGTCCTATGACTCAAATGAATGAAAGAAGAACAACGAAATGAATACTATGTTTTCATTTTGTCTTCGACTTCCACTCACTGCAGTCAAATTTCTTCGAACAGAATCTCTGAGCCCAGGGGCGGAGTCAGGATTTGAGTATAGGGGGGGCCAAGAGACGACGAGCCGAAAAACTAGTCAACATCGTAGATGTATTCAATGCTTTTGATATACTCCATTGTGGAATGGAGGGGGTTATCTTACAATCAGCAGGGCAATGCAAATAGGTTACATTTGTTTTTTTTAAATCAGGTTCTTGACTACCCAGAAAATCAAATGTGTTATTTATAGACAAAAAATATACTGTTTTCATCTTCATGACTTACAAAAACAATTTATGAAAAACTAAATCTAAACTATATATAACCAATGAATCATGACTGATTTGTAATAGCGGCCGGTACGTTTCAAAAAAAAAGTAATACCGGCCGGCACGCCAGGATAGAAGAAGAAATCACTGACCTAACTAATTTAATCTAAATCATGAAATTGCTGCTGCCTGGTGTAGACCAGTAACGCGTATGATAGAAATCAACGAAGGAGAGACTGACCGTAGGATTTTCTTGAGCATCGCCACTGTCGCCGGAGGCGGACGAAACCTGCCTGCTTCGGCCGTCGCCGTCGATCAGGATCGGTTACGCAGTGCCGTATGCGCCAGCCCTTTCTCCTATAACTACCCTGAGACAGGCACGCAGTGAGAGTCGTGCGTCGCGTCGGCCCCGATACAATGGGTAGACGATGGGGATTCCCTAGACTAAACAGGCCGTTTTGAATTAGAAAATGAAAATAAAATCACTGACGAACATGGTGCATGTAATTGATTTAAAATAAAATATGATCACACTAGGTAGAGTGCATCTTATTTTAGCTGGTTAAGAAAAAAATAAATATGATGTAAAACGTAAAAATAGCATAATTATTTTTCCATCTTCATCCTGCATCTTTGAAGGAAGAAGTTCAAATTCTGAGTCACTTGGCCTTGCTAAACGTGCTTTCGGTCTGGACCTAGGCTGCCATTTTTGGCTCCTTGATCCTCTAGACCTTCATTATATCCCATGAACATTGTTGATTAATAAAGTGTGTTTAGACTAGAAAAAACACAACGGAAAAATAACACAAATCTTGAACCAACAATCAACAGTCTGAAAAATCAACTGAGCCAATTTAATTTTCTGACAACTTACGTATAGCTAATGTTAGTACAAGTGACCGCATCAAACTCAGAAGTTTCGAACATATACAAGTACAAAGGTGGCATGGTTGTCTGGTCAACACACCTTATCTTGCGAATCAACCTGTGCTTGGATGGTTAGGAGAGACGTTTCCGTCGACTACGAGGCATCTGTGGTGAGTTTGTTACTCTCAAGATGATATGCCAGCTCAGTCCCCGGGAGGTACTTATAGGGGTAGGGTCTGCCTATGTGTTTATAAAGATGAGTGTATGCACTTATATATGAGCGTCTACATCTGTAATGTGTTCTAAAAAGCACACTATCTTATTCATTGATATGCTTCCGGCACCATGCAATTAATAAGGCTACAGTAGCAACCCCAAAGAAAAACAACACGTACGTGCGCACCTACTGCA
Source organism: Triticum dicoccoides (assembly GCF_002162155.2). Classification (NCBI taxonomy): domain Eukaryota; kingdom Viridiplantae; phylum Streptophyta; class Magnoliopsida; order Poales; family Poaceae; genus Triticum; species Triticum dicoccoides. Next base: position 24,631,126 of record NC_041384.1, read on the forward strand.
GTGCGTACAAAACTTCGTGACTCACTTTATTTGATTCACCATCACCCAGTGGAAAGCTGCGTGCAGCAGGTAGAGAGTAGAGCTGGGCGGATGTCGGCGGCGACGCTAGACCTTTGGTGCACCGAGGACCGGGCCAGCCGAAGTACTGGTCGCCGCACACATAGAGGGAAGTGTCCAACTCGTCCTTGTGGCAGTCCTCACAGGTGTTGGCGCACGTTCGGATGTGTTTTGTCATCCAACATGGTCTATATCAGTACGCCGAGCGGTTCAAACATAATTTTTTTCGCAAATTGGAAGCAAAGTTGAGGTAGCGGCAGTCTGGACAGCAGCCATGTAGGACTCCGACATGCTCGAGGCTGCAGCCTTGCTATGCATCCGCGCCCTTCTCCTCCGACGCCGTCGCTGTACCTCTCCGGCCATCACCCAGGCATTCTCGGACGTCCGCAACCACCACCCACCGTGCCCGCTCGCCTTATACTATGGCGCTGCCCAGCCCGGATCTATCAACA
>NC_041384.1:24632002-24634138 GCF_002162155.2 Triticum dicoccoides
GAGGGGGGGGGGTACTCGAGCATGGAGAATAAGTAGTTGTCTGATGCGTGGTTGGTCGTATCTGCGGATTTCTTAGGCAGAAGCAGAAGGGGGATCTTCTGGCAGTGCGTGCATAAGGCGTTTCACGCGCGAAAACACATTGCGACATACGACGTGCACGTCATCCATGAACGCAATGTGAAGTCATTAGCGTATCGATGGTACGTCATCGATGCCACTGTAGCCAAGTTCGGTGGCGTGATTGATAGGCTGGAGGCAAGGTGGCCATTACGCATGGCAGTCGATGAGATCGTAAGTTTTGTTTCTTCTTCTTCTTCTTCAACTTGTTAATTGATTCATTCATTCACTTAATGTTCCTTTACATATTGTGTAGCCTATACGTGGTATACCACAGGATAGAGGACAGATTATTTACGCACATACAATGTTGGATGAAGCTCAAGGGTAGTATGCGTGGGATGACATGATCCGTTCATGCAAAACTTATTGAACATTCGGTTAATCTAGTTGAATTTGAACTATTGTTGTACTAGACTTATTTGTATGTTGTGTATGGATGGTTTGTGCTCCATCGTGTTTGATGAATTTCGTCTGGTTAATTAGTTAAAATGCGATTTAAAATGTATGCGCATTCTGGATGGCCGGCTCCCATATCTGTGTCCGCCGACAGATCGCCCCTGTCCGCGGAGAATGTGATGTCCAGTTTGCTGGTCAGGGTTGAAGATACCCTTAGATTCGCATACTTAATGTGCACAGTCAAAATAATGTTGCGTTAAGACATTTAAAACATAGCTCAAACTAACGATATATACAGTGACCATGTCACGACTACGAGATATATGTGATGACTCGGTCAATCTTGAAAAATCGCAGGCTTAGTCTTTTAGAAGTGCTCATAAAGATAAAGTTTACTTGTATGTGTTCATGAAATTAGTGTGGGTCCATGTTATGAGCGTCTCCATTTTTCCAAAAAAAACCATTAGACAAAACAGTTCTTTCATGAGTCCTCTAGTACGAGCTTTAAAAAAAATCAGTACTACTCCCCTCATTTCTAACTATAAGACATTGGTACTTGGCGCAGGGCTATAGCCCTAATTGTCCTAGACTTGTCTTCGCCACTGATAGGGGGGTGCAAAACATGTTCAAACACTGTAAAAAATTGCAGACATAAATCAATTTTTCGTGTCCCTCAAAAAGTTTGAGCTCCAAAATCAACCTATACTAATAGAAAAGAAAAGGACAAAATCAGATGTGAACAGTGTCAAAACATTATTCACCAGCTCCCGCTATTCACATGCAAATTTATCTTTTTGAATCTGTAACTATACATCGAGTTTTAAGCTGATTTTTTTCCGGAGTTGTAGACATACTCCGTAGGTATGTTGTCAAATAATTTCAGAATCTTTCAGAATGCCTGAATATGAAATTTTGTGGTTTATCTTGTCTAATGTGAGAACCTATACTAATCTTTCCCCAGCTAGGAGTAGTACCCCAAACACTAAATTTATTGAACCATTTGAATACCCCAAATTTTTGGAACAGTACCCCCAAAGGAAAAGCGAAACACTACAGGATCCTTTTGGTATGTAAAACTTTTTCGCAAATCTTCAGAACCTGTTTCACATAGTATTGTAAATTAGAATATGAAACTTGGCAGAAAACTCACATGAATTTTGGAACACATGTTTAATTTATACATGTAGACAAGTTTCAAAATTCAAAATACAACGCTCACTGCCAAAGTGACTTTTCAACAGTTATATTCTATTTTGGGGGTAGACATTTATTCCTCGTGTCCCCCGCGTTGCCCTGCTCTGGCGACACGGGGAACCCTAGCCGCTGCCACTAGCACTCACCTCTGGCGCCCTCCCCCACATCGCCGCCATCGGAGGGCCGGCCAGCAAAGCCGCGCCAGACCCCATGAAGGTGGCAGCGGGACGGATCTAGCTCCTAGCGCACTCCACCACCACCCAGCGCCACCCCTCCCCCTCCCCGTGGCGGCTGCCTACTGGTCCGACAGGGCTGCGAGTGCATCCTGGCCTCGCTGTGTGGCCGTATCCGGCCTTCCCTCGTCGGCATGCCCCCTCTGCGCGTCTCAAGCCTCCCCCCTGGCCGTGCTCCATCCATGGCGGTCAC
>NC_041384.1:24634306-24640727 GCF_002162155.2 Triticum dicoccoides
TGCTGCTGCCCCCACCCCAACCAGTCTAGCGAGGGATGCGTCGTGCCTTGGCCGCGGCCATGGGCACCCATCCCTGGGCCTGGGACTTGCGTTGGGTTGCGGGATGTGCATGGCCTGCCTCGTGCAGGTGCCCCTGCCCCTCCTCCGACGACACTTCCTCGTCGAGTTAAGGTGCTGGCTCTTGTGCGGCGGTGGCAAGTCTTCAATGGTAGTAGTAGGCGCGGGGCACCCCGCGACGGGCCCTGCCGGCGCTGCTCCGGCCCCGGCGGCCTCGTACCCACATTTTCGGCATCCGAGGCTTGCCGGCGTTCCCCGTCGGGCGGGCTACGGCCTTGACGACTAGTGGCAGCGTCCCTTCCAGCTCGCTTGGCTCACCGATGTCCCGACGGCTACGGCCACAGAAGCTCAGATCTACGTCTCTCCAATCTGAGCTTGCATGTCTCCCCTCGAGGTGGTCTTTGCTTCGTCGCTGAACCTACCTTGTATGCCTTAAAGCCTCCTCCTTTTCGCCAGATCTGATCCTCGTTGGCGAGGAGGCGGTGCCACCCTCCGATGGCAGGTGCAGCCCTACCTACCCCCCTTCCATCCTGGTGATTTTGGTCGGCGTTGGCTTCTTCATCCAAGATTCCATACCCATCGGCTATGGGATTGCTTAACTTCAGGCTGGAGAGAAATCTCTGCTCTTCTTGCCGATGCTGGCAGCGGCGGCGCCTGCGGGTGTCGTATTTCCTTCTTGAAGGCGCTGCGATGGCCTCCAGCTACGCCCTTATTCGAGCTCGGGGAAACCCTAGGTTCGGCTGCTCCAGACCGGATGGCGAAGAGGTATCGGCTTCGTCTTCCTTCTTGAAGGCGCCATCTTGCTTGCTCGCAGTGTCCCCGTTGTGGGCTTGGCGGTTAAGGCTTATTGTTGGTTCGACATTGTCGCTCTTGGTCTGGGTTGGGTGGGTTCTACCTGCGTTGTTTCTTTGTTCGGGCCGAGCATCCCTTGTCTTTTTGCTTCGGGCACCATGTTCACGCCTACATGCGTTCGTGTAGTGTGTTTTACCCCCGCTGTACTCATTCTATTCCTTTTGGCAATGAAATGATACACAAGCGTTGTGTATTCGCCAAAAAAACAGTTATATACTACTATTTTGTGTTTTATACATAAAATGAAATACATAATTCTAACTACAACTATTACATGCTTCTACCGACATTCTCCCTCTTAGGGCATGCATGTAGTACAACGATACCTAGGATGATTACCGAGTTAAAAGAGCAAGAAATAAATAAATAGATTGTTTTATGTTTGTTAACTAAGAAATGATCTCTTGGTAAGGAAGATAACAGTTTTTTTTTATGTTGTAGATGATGCCGTTTCATAGTGACACATATTTCAGTTCCATTTTAATCAACTATTATGAAGGAGCATGAAAATATATTGGATTCATTGCATAACATGTTTTATATGCATGAAATGTAAACTAAAATTGTCATATAGATCATTGAACATACCCCTGCATGCAAAATCCCACCTCACCTCCCCATATTCTATCTATCACGGTAATCCTCCTGGTCTAGATTGTTCGGCCGCCACAGGATGACCATAGAGCTGCTTGTCAGGACACAAAAGATATTTCACTAGATCCAATGTCACAAACCACCACTCCTAGATTCCCTGCCGTTGATAGCCGCCTTCTTTTTGTACCGCCAACGCAATGACGACCTTCACTGGCAAGTTGCGCCGGTGACCTCCATGGTTGAGAATAGGAACATGTCATGAGAGAAAACCTAAGGCCAAAAGACAGGGTATGCCACCGTCCTCCTCCTTGTGTCAACCCCAAGACTTCCCTCTAAATATGCCCACAAGCACGAATGCATCTCTGGTGCTGGGGCTCCTGCCTCCCCTAACCTCTTCGTCCTAGTGCGCCAATGTCGACGAAGGCCGGATCCTAGGTTCCCTCTAAATATGCCCACAAGCACGAATGCATCTCTGGTGCTGGTGCTCCTGCCTCCCCGAACCTCTTCGTCCTAGGGCGCCAATGTCGACGAAGGCCGGATCCTCGGAGAAGCGCAAGAATCAAGGCACAATCGTGTGTATAGGTAAGTACGTGTGTGAAGTGAGCATAGTTCAGATGGCTAGGTTTCTTTTGGCGAAACCTGACCATCCCGGTTAAAGTCATAGGCTTAGCATGAGTGGTCGCATTTTGATGGATTTAGTTCAGGTTTCTACTGTTACTCTTTTGGCTGTCGCATGCTGGTCAACTATGTGGCGTCTTCAATAATGTCATGATCTGCTGGCTCAGTCTATCGGATGTTCTCATAGGGTTAAGGTGTGTGCATGCATTTATAGGGTTAGTGTGAGTGTGTGTGTATTTCGCACTTTGGTAGTTGTGATCCATCAGCACGGTACATACACTTATTTTTATTGTTACACATGATAAGTGATTGAGGTTGAACTAGTACATAAATAGGCACTGGGACTACTGTGTGGATCATGGAGCAATAAGCCAACAGAGAGGGCACGCCGAAACGTACGCGTACGTGCCATGCTAGCTAGCTATGGTAGCTAGTTACCGGCGCCGGCGACGTCCACTTGGTGCATGCACTTTGGGCCGGGCCAGCCTTCGTGTATATCCAGGCAAACGTAGCGGCCAGGGCTGACCTCGTCGCAGTGCTGGGACGCGCTGGCGCACTGCGCCACCGTGTCGCGACAGAGGCAGGCCCTCGGGAGCACCCTCAGGCAGTGGGTGTCGTCGCAGCATGCCCACGGCCTCTCATCCTCCTCCAGGACCTTCTTCATGGGCGCCCCAAGTGCTGTTGCATCAGCGCCAAGACCTGTGTACCACATGGTCAAGAGATCATATCAATGGAGGGTATGTATGTACGAACTGTCTAAGTTATAATCTCATACTCGGTCGTATATCGATCTGACAGTGGCATGCCCGAGGGCCTCACCTTGGCCGTCGCTCGAGAGGCGAATGGCGGCCACCTCGTCGGAGGCACCGGCGGGGCGGCCGGCGACGACGAGGGCCGCCCCGAGTGAAAGCACCAACATGATGTGGGCGACGCTTCTCTCCATGGTCACCGCTAGAGGGCAAATATTTGCTAGCTGTGCTGTGTACTGTTGTCTTGTGAAGCTTGTGACACGCCGGTCTCTATATAGCACCGTCCGGTGGACAGATCTCGATGAACACGGAGGCGAAGGCGTGGCGCTTTACCACTGCATGCTTCATGTAGAGGGAAGTGTATTCTACCCTTTGATATGGTCACGTGCCTGCTTCAATGTAAAGGTGCTTAGATGAAGTGTTAAATGTATTAAATAACTTAGCAAATCACTCCCCAATGCATAGGTGCTTAAACTGGTTGTAATGAGAAGTATCATATGCATATGATACTGCCTCCCTAATGCATAAAATCATATATTTGTATCATGTAGTACTTGAATTATTGCCATGCATGACACATACGTACTAGCATAGCATTTATTATGATACGATATCATGATATATATGATACTCAATCCTCTCTTTCTTCATTTAATTCTATGACACCTCATTAAAATTTGGCGTGCATCACACTAACTATGATACTACCATTACGACAAGCCTTAGCTTGTTGTTGCTAAACTTACTTTATTTAATGATTTAGCACTTAAACTCGGTCATACATTGGCCAGCTTCTTTCATTTAAATGGTTTGCCTAGGTTTACGTGCTTGGTATTGATTCTTTCTGGGATTACCAAAGTGCTATCTCTTCTTAATTGTTGTGCCATGTTATTTTTTCGCTTAGGCTGACCATAGTGGGGGTATCTTAGCCAGTATCATGCACTCGAGAATAGCAAACATGCTGATGGATGGCAATGGATAGGCAGGGCCAGTCCTGAAATTTCAGGGGCCCGCGGCGGAAATATAGTCGGGGGCCCTTTATATATACAAAATTCAAATTAATATGTGCATGTTTAGGTAAATTTCTAACACAAAATGTTCTCAATTTTTTTATCATCGAGGGCAAAACCAGCTGGTCGACCTAGTTCCAAAATCTAATTATATATTATTATATTAATTATTTCTCACTTTTCTATGATTTTGACAGGGAAGTTCCATGCATTGTACCATATTTCATAGTTTGGCAAACAGAAAGTAATTTGAACTACTCCTGGTGGCACGCGGGTAGAATAACTATAATTTGCAACACTAATAATTAATGTCGCCACCTTATCATATTGAATCGAATCCTCCAATTAATTTCAGCTTGGCTATCATCATCATTCCATGGATTCTAGACATCCTCTCCCCTCGTCTTTCACTGATCTCCAACACAACCAGATTAGTTAGTCAGAAGGATTGCCCTAAAAAAGTTAGTCAGAAGGACAACTACGTCCTACTCTTCTCCGCTAATTCACTAGATCTAATAATTCTGCCACTAACTAGTCACACATCAATCTAGCTAGCTCCGTTGGTTGATGCATCAGGAAGATGCTAACCTGATCTTTGTAGTTCAAAATTGCCTGCCAGGGCCGATGGTGTTGTTACTCCTGTCCATGGCGATGAACATGAATTACCTGATCCATCATTGGAGGAGAAATCAACGGGGGAGGCCTTCGCGGGAGGAGGATGTGTCGGCGGCGGGGTTGCCCTAGGGCTTCTGAGATATGATGAGTCGTGTGTGATATGTCGCTAGGTCGATCGCTCGTGTCGTCATGCGCAGACCTACGCGAGGGAAATGGAAGTTTCACCAATCTAGCGAATCGCTAATTTACTTTCCCACAGGTAATGTTCGTTGTACGCTGCATGGTCTGTTGCATCAAAATTAGCCTAGAATCAGTTTTTTTTTCTCATGGGCCTGGTACAGAGAGCACACGTACGTGGGGGCCCCTCTATTTCGGGGGCCTGGGGCGGCCCGCCCCCCTTCCCCCCATTAGGGCCGGTCCTGTGGATAGGTTATGGACAGGGTAGAGCAATACCATACCCATACCTGTATAGTCAGTGGGTACAAAATTCTACTCATACCCGTACTCATGGGTATAAAACTTTACCGACACTCATACCTGACAGGTACCCATACCCATTGGGTACCCAGCGGGTAGAACAAATAGTACACAAGTTGTTCACAATTTTGCACTCATTGATAGCATATTTGACCAAAAAATCAATTATCTCAACTCAATAACAGGTAGTGAGTAGATTACCAATATCAAAATATAAAAATCACAATATACTTTTAAGTCAATAGGAGTAGACGAGTCACATGACAAATTAATGGCTAATTGATGACAACTTAACATTAGTTCCCAAACGGGCAGGATATGGTTATACCCGCGGGTACAAGGCTATACACGTACGCTACCCATGATTTAATGAGTAAGATATGGGTACTACCCATGAGTACAAAAATGTGCCCATACCTTGCCCATGCGGGCACAGTACCCGTGGGTAAAATTGTCATCCTTAGCTGATATGGCAGAGAATTAAAGAAGAGAGAGGGTTAGACTTACATAGGTAGATACTTTGTGTAATGCATGGTCATAAATAAAATCATCTATGATACTATGCACTATGAAGATAGTATCGTACACTAGTATCATATGCATGATAATATTATATGATATTTTCCACTATGAGTAGCCGTATGTAACATGCTTAGCATCTGTCCACAGTGGAACATTGGGACGGGCCTAACCGTTGAATTAGTAGGCTTCTTCTGAGTTTTAACTCGATGCACGATAGATCTAGGGGTTAGTTAATCTAGTAAGTCAGTGAGAGACTCAGACTCAATTGGCGGCCAAACCGGATCTGGTCGCATCTTCTCCCAAGCGCGATTCCATTTGGATGCATTGTACAGTCAACTAGATAGAGGGAGGATTGGCCTATTGCAATACAAAACATGGAGCTCTGTTCTCCAGGCGACCTAAGTTTTTTGTCACACAAAACTTCCTCTCTAGGTGTTACAGCCAGTAATAATAGCGAGGTTCAATACTACAAAAATTTGAATACGGGAATCAGCAGGAAAGGGGATCATAGAATAGAACCACGGGGCGGGCAGAATTACAAAGTGGCAAAGGAGTGTCCTCACAGTCTATTCTTGCATCAAAGTTAATGCAAGAAAACATATATTTTTTTGTTTCTCTCAAACAAAAGAACTTTGTTAATGTTATCTTTCAGTTGAGCAATTAATGGCAAGAGGATGTCCGGTTGATAAAAAGGGAACATTTAGATATATTAAAACTGAGCACCCTCCCAGCCCTCTCAGGCCATCAGCGATTTTGGCCTTTAGATCTCACTGTTCGGACATCCCTAGCCGTTTGATCAACTCAACTTTGCGAACTGGGCCACTCGTCCTTAAGGGAAGCTACTCCGGGAGAAAAAACTGAAGTATGTGGTTAACTGGGCCTCCACCCCTTTGGCATTGCAGGCTTCCAACCTATTCTGGCAGTGCC
>NC_041384.1:24641035-24643701 GCF_002162155.2 Triticum dicoccoides
CAAAGGGATCTCACGCAGCGGCGCCCTTCCCTCCTCTTGCTCGCTCTGCACCTAATGATTTGCGCAACCCTCTCCTTCATTGTCCCTCCTTTTTTCCCTCCAGTTCCATGTGCTACCTCCCCATGGCGCCTCCCTGTCCCATTGTTCCATGAAGGTCGAAGGTGTGACAAAGATGAGAGGATGATGACGGGGGGATGGGAAGACGAGTCGAGCTGGAGCAAGGCGGGGACTTCCCAGCTGCTAATGTATTCCTCCCCGTCATGCAGGCGTTCCCGCCCTTACGACCTCAGCAGGCACCATCAACGATGGCTGTGCTCATATGCTGGTCATGACCGCTGGTGATGTCCTCTCCTCCAATGGAAGTTGATGTCAAATCCCCTCCTCCAAGGTAATAATCTACTCATGCAGATTTGCTCCTCCGGGTATTTCACTCAACCCCTACAAATATTTCATGGAATCCATGAGTTCTCTTCTCTACTGATTAAGCCAGTTGCAGGTAAAAAGATTGTGCGATGATGCAAATGAGATATTAGGGAGGAAGCTAATGTTCAGGTATGGTAGATCCTTCTCATAATTTTGCAATGGCGTCTGTTAATAGGTAATAGGGTGTTACAAAATATAATGGTGATATGCTCTATTCAGTTGTAGACTTGTAGTAACATCATGCCAGTATCCTCTTCGGCGTCTTCTGCTCTGTTCACTTTGCTCAAAATTTTGTAATGGAATCATTTTGTTTTGTTAATAGTATGGAATGAACCAACTAGAAAAAGTTAGGAAGAATGTCTTCATGGTCATTTTTTCGGTGCTGCGTACATGAAATACCTTCTCCAAGTTTTAATTTATGAAGCGGACTAGGACCTTTGCTCCAAGCACCTGTGGAAGATACTAGCCGAGCTACGAACTGGTGAGCCGTGGGCAAAAGAAAATATTGTAGATGCAGTCACATGTTGCGGGTGGATAGGCAAGCCGGTTGAGCCGATGTGGGCGATGTGTTCACACGTGCATCCACCATCCGATCGGTGGTGATATGTTTATTTGATTTTGCAGGGCTTGGGTGATGGCCTTCCTCAGGATGCGTGAACCTATTGATGTTGATGGTCAAGAAGGCAAGGGCCACATGACAACAATGCGAACAAGTGAACCAGAGGCTCCTATTGTGGACGCTACAAGAATGTTTTTAGTAAATCGGAAACAACCATTTACGCATTATTAGCTATTCATATTTTCTACTATCTGTATACTATAGGAGGGTGATAATGCAGGTACATCCTTATTAAAGCTAATTAGGCATGAACCCATGTTCATGGAATACAGATTGTTTGCTTTGGTAAGACACTGGTACTATTTACAAGTACAAAATTAAGCCTGCCTTTGTTTCTGTTCTTCCTAGTGCTATCATTTATCATCTAGAAGGAATCAGAATTAATAGAATATACATGGTTCATGAATCATGATAAGACGCAACTATTGATCAGACATGGCTCCTGTTATTGTTAGTTTTGAGCATCAACTGAAAAAAAGGGATAGCTAAATGCAAATGTTCCAGTTCTGTCTAATTCCCTGTGTTAGCACGGCGTTCCTTCTGTAATGAAAGAATTTATTTAATATATAAGTAGAATTTTATTCTAAATCATGTGATGTATCACATTTCTCTCAATGCCAACTTTCGGAGAGGAGATGGGCGTGGGTGATCTTAATGATTTTTGAGACATGGTAAATCTCAACCTATCTCTTGCCTTTGTCGTTCCTGATCTGGCAACCTCTTTAATTAAATCCCAACCCAATACTATTTGGTTCGGTGGTTATTTGCTATTTATAATTAAATTCTGTCAACGTGGTCTCTCTTTTCTACATGGATTGCATTTCCCTTTTTTAATTAATGAAAAGAAAAAGGGGGAAGCGTAAAGAAAAGTTCCTGGACTAGCATTTTGTATTTTTTTTTCTTTTTATGAAGTACATTGGAATGCCATTATTTGTATTGTCAGTTGTGCTGGTGGAGACTTGAAAATATATGAATATATTTGTCTTCTCTTTCTTTAAGGTTGTCTGTTGCAGAATATGTGATAATGGAGGTTTGCATTCATGGAGCTATCTGTGTTATTAGAGTGGACTTTATATTGTTGTTAGTTTGTTGAATGATGATAGCATTTTCAGTTACACAAGGAGCACTTCAGCCTTGCAGATGCAGGATTAGAGATGTTACTATTTTTCTGCCAAAACTAGCTATGCCATGTAACTAAGATACATCTTTGTTTGTCATTTTACTGAAAAATATATAACTGGTGTCGCTGATGTATCGTACACTATCTATCTATGGAGTGTTTTTTGTTCCCTGTCTTCTCTTTAATACCAATGCCATTTTTCAATCTGCCAGCTATATTTTGCATGCATCAAGTTTCAATTATTCTTGATTAACAACTATATTCTCTGCTGGCAAAATTTCTAGCACTTCCACTACGCATGCATAGTCATGATCTGTTGAAGAAACTAGGATAGTTGTTTCAGACCTCACTAGCATTCTCTGTTGGTCCACAATACACATGCGATTATTCCGGTACACTTCTAAATGCCTCTCCTACTGTAGTTACTTCGTAGAATATCATTGTACAGCCAAATTTAGGTGCTTTTGGAGGAAGATTACTCTGGTTTGATGCTTTCATTCTCAC
>NC_041384.1:24644216-24648018 GCF_002162155.2 Triticum dicoccoides
TCATTAGTTTTATTTGAGTTCAAAACTATGTATTTCGTCACAAATCTGCCAGGAAATTGTCTTCCGGTAACACCTATTTATTCTTGCTTCTTGGTCAATTAAATCCTGAAAAGATAGATTATATGGATAAATGGGCAAGCCAACATGCGACATGAAGGTTTGTGTTGGGGTCCATGTGCAATGCAAACAAATAAGTCCAAGAACAAGGCCAATGGAGATGTGATGGAACTTATAGTCTGCACTCTCTCATTTCAAAATAAACAAGAACTCTATGTTGTACATAAATTTCTAACCCTATCATATTACATTCAAAATGGACGGGTGCGGCAACGCGTGCCATCAATGATCTAGTTTGTGCTTAAAACTTTGCAGATCAACATCGCACAAGTACCATCATATGCAGAAATGTTTTGGATTTTTTAGCGCAACATAAAAAAGGGAAGCCCAGTGCATATAGCTCCTGCTTGCGCAAGGTCCGTGAAAGAGTCCGACCACTTTGGGTCTATAGTGCACAGCCTTTTCATACATTTCGGCAAGAGACTGTTTCCAAGACTCGAATCCTTTTTTGCGCAACATAAATTTTTAAAAAAGATACAATTCATCCAGAATTTGAAATTTGATGAACTCATGTTTCATTAAAAAAATTATACAACGAGTGACACTTGTGTACAGTTGATCTGCAAAGTTTTGGCTGAGGAGTTGTTTCAGCTTTCTGCTTTTCCGTGTCTGCGACACTTGTGGATATGACGAATCTTGACATAAACTGAATGATCCAGATAGAGGAAAAGTTTCAGCTCACAAGGGTACAAATCAACCATTTCAGCTGAGGAGCCGTTTCAGCTTTTTGCTCTTTCCTGCCTGTCATGTGAGTTTTGCTACAACTACGGGGGATTACGGGCCAAGGGGGGTACGGGGTGGGATGGAGGTTTATAATTGGAATTAGGTGAGGAAGGATCCCACCCCCTGAGATTATTTGATTGTGCTGTGTCCATTAAATTTGTAAATGTTCATGAAATCTGTTAAAAAAATGTTTCAAATGGTCACGTATTTTGAAAAAAATATTAATTTTTGGATAATTCATGAGTTTTAAAAAATGTTCATGAAATTAAAAATGACAGCAAATTAAGGAAAATGCAAATATTGATTAATAGAAATGTTATGAGCAAATAAAAGTGCATCCATATACAATCTTTACAACCAAAACATAATGAAATGTTCATTAGCTTTTACATGCACTCAATCTTAAAAGTTATGGTCCGTGTAAATTTTGCCCACCCAAACAAGTTGTCCATGACTCCCCCCTCATCACTATGTCGCTGGCTCCTCCGCAGCCTCTGCCTCCGCTACCTCCGTCGGCAAGTGCTTCAACATCTTTTCAAGGACTGCTTGCACGACCTTTGCCACATCAGGATTCAACTTGTCCTTCTTGATGGTCAACATTTTGATTTCCTCCGAAGGGGCCGCGGGCTCAACCCTCCTCTCTTAGAGCTTGGTCTTCTTTTCTTCGAGCTTTATCTTTTGATTTTCGAGGTTGATCTTTTTCCCCATCACCACCATGAAGTTGTCAAACCTCTCCGTCTTCTTTTCCTCCTTATGCCATGGCGATTGACACAGGCCTCCTCCTTATGGTCCATGAAGCCCTTGAGCTTCTGCGTCATCTTGTCCATGTACCGCCCCTTCTCGGAAACCTCCCCCGGCATTGCATCTGGTCTGCGGGAATTTGGAACCTGGACGTGTTCGCGAATGTTTGTGCCACCATGTTGGATGGCAAAAGAAGATCCGAATGCACCGGCGGGAACGTTTGCGGGTGTGTTAAGGCACGAAATCCCTAGGTATGCAGTGCTCAAAGGGGACGGCTAGCTAAGATCACCTTAATCTGAGTTACACACTTACAAACTTACAGTGCTTAATGGTTACAAATAAGTAGATTACCCACATACACCATGCATACAAGCGCGTGGTTTATCACATTATTATTCAGCCACTTCTGCCTCCTACACGGCCGGGCAAATAGTAAACAACGCTGACACATTAAGGGATTCATACATATCCCAGTTACAGACTTCAAACTGAAACTTGAAAGCAAATAACTCGATCCACCGTGAACAACGAACTCATCATCACCAGCCGGAGCTGAACGATCGACCGACACCATGCATGCATATGTTTGAGTTAGAAGTCCAGGTCCGACCATTTGATGTCCACCTGGCCGAGGCTGGTGTCAAGACGGAAGTTGTTCCAGATATGGGACGAGGCGCCGACCTCGTTGTCGCAGCCGGCGCACTCATCAACTACCTGGGCGTTTATGCCGATATTGGAAGTGTCGAAGATGCGGATCGTCCTGCCGCACCGTGCCCCGCCTGCGTACCACTCCGAGGACAGCGACACCACGAACTCATCGTCGCTATGGTACTGGCCGTCGCAAGACGCCGGCCCGCCGCCCCCCTCTCCTTCCTGGAAGCCGTTCACCGTCATCACCGCCGGGACGTTCTGTCGAAGGTCGAACTTACCTTCCGCGGGGTGCCTGGAAAAGGCGCACGACACCTGCAGAAAAACTAGGATGCCGAAAATCACCGCGGCATTGGTAGTGCTCGCCATGATAAATGTGGAGGTGCTTGCGTTTATCAGCTATAGCTAGCTAGCCTGCCCTGTGCGCTTTTCTTGCTTTCTCAAGGCTGTTGGTTGCAGCTAGTTTATATACGCTCGATGCTGCATGCCGTCCTCGTGTGTCTCGTCTAACAATCCCGTCAAAGGCGTGCAGACAAAGCAGCGCCTCACTCCTGATGTCACCAATTATTTTCTTACGAAGGCTGTTACGTACAAATAGATCGATGAGTAAATCACAAAATCGAAGTGTAAGGGCTGTGAGCGGAAACCGCCACCTGCCACACTGACGTTAATTTTTATAAATCAATTCAAATTCAAACTTTTTCTATGATTGACACAGACCATTTGAAGTCTCATGGTCAAATTTGAGTACTTTCTTAGTTGATTTAATATTTTCTAAGCATTAACTGATTTACCGGCCACTTTATAGGTAAGAACACAATTTCGTTCAACATATCAGTCTAACGAGCTCCGAAATTGATGAAAATTAGCATGGTGTCTTCATAAGATCCATGTAGAGTGTGGTAACAAATTAAAAGCATTATGAGAAAATTTGGTGCACTTCATGTACAAATCAAACACTCCCGGGCGTGGTGTAAGGGTTTCAAACGGAAACCCCACTTGCCACATTGAGTGTGGAAAAAAATCAAGGTCAACCAACAAAATAGCTTTCGATTCACATGCAAACTTGACACATTCCCTCTAGAAACCTAATATCTTCCTAAGAGATGGTCCTGTTTGTAAGCTGTCTGGGTGAAAACTTTCACGAAACATTATCATGTTTTTTACCACAGCCTCTAGGGGTCATGTCATGACACCATGTGAAGTTTCATGATTTTGGGGGTTTGATTGAATTTTTGAGAATTAGAATACTCTTACCACAGCACATAACATAAGAAATAACTTACTCGGTGACTCTCCCACTATTACCACTAGTAGAACGCCCGTGCGTTGCTACGGGCTACAATGCATATAAATAAATCAAAAAATTATTAAGATCGTCTTTAAGGTCAAAACTCATCTCTTCATCATACGTCCGGGCGTGTTCAGATATCAAAAGGGCGTGCAACGGGCTCCCAAAATTGAACCGTCTAGATAGTCCATGCTCCCCTAAATCTAGACCATATGCAGAGAACAAATATAGTTGTCCAGAGACTATCTACATTGTCATCTCCAACATGTGGGCCGAACATAA
>NC_041384.1:24648112-24651375 GCF_002162155.2 Triticum dicoccoides
AACCTTCCTTTTTCCTCTCGGACCCTCCCCTTCCTGCTCGATTTCCCGTCGTAGCGCACTACAAGAAATCTGTTAATCCATGACGGAAAAAGTCTGTCACAGGTTAGTACAAAACTGTCAAGGACGCTCGATCATGACGGATTGAAAATCCATCATGTATATCCTGTCATAATTTGACACTACAACTTCCATGACGGATCTTGGCTGTCATGGGTCGGCCCCCAAGCCCATCCAGCCCAAACTAGGCCCGAGCCATTGTGACGGAACAAACCGTCAAGGATTTATGCCACGTAGGATTTTGGACCAACCAATTGGAATGACATGGCTGCCTACGTGGCCACTATTTTCATCACAAAAATCGTCACGGATTTACACCAAGTAGTCAAACTCATTAGCACATTTCTTTCAACAAATTTTGACTTGATTTTTTTTACCTTCATACTTCACACAAATACTTCCAATTTTGCCCCAAAACCAAGTATTTCTGTGTTATACAATACACAGATCACATATTATTTACATAGCCATCCGGCCATACCTACAACATAACAGATTACAAAATCCCCCATGTAATGATAATTTACAACATCAATTAATAAATACAACACTAGGCAAGGTTGGAAATCAGCACAATCTAGTTTACATCATCAACACATTTAAATTATTGAGGACGTCATTTAGGTTCTTGCTGGTAGTCCTCCTGATGGCAACAATCATGTCAAAGCAGATTATGATGAGCAGCACCAAGAGCCCACGACCCGATCATACCTAGCATATTTACCACAACATTAGATATTTGTAATATGAATAAACAGTACAAAGAGAATTAGAACATATGTAAGAAATGAATTACAAGTTGTCCGAAGTTCTGAAATCTTACTGTGCCTACAAATGAGAATAACAAAGTATCTATGCAAAGAAATGGGTCGGCATAAACTTCAAATATTCATGTATCAAAAAGTTTACACATGAAAATCAATATGTAGGCTGCATGTTCATCTTAAAATGCTGACAATAGTAGACAATACTCTACTTGCCAAGTAAAACACAATTTGTTCATGTTTGTTCAAATTGGCCCATGATTATGTTAGCTCATTAATAGAACGTAGAAAGAGAGAAAGAGACCTTCATCTTCGGCCCTCCTCTCCTGGCATGCCCTTGCAGCTGCTCCATGACATTGCCGTCTTCCTTTCCCTATACACAACCAAACCAGACATTTCCCTCTTCCCTTCCTTTGACACAACCCAACTGGATTAGATGGGAGCAAAGTTCCTGCGCAAATGAAATGAAAAGAACAGAGGTTTTGCTTCAGACTATTGCAGCAAAAAAATTGTCCAAAACTCTAAATCAATACAGAAAATAACGATATAGCAGCTAAATTGTCAAAATTATACCAGCTACCAAAACTCACAGGTCTTGCACGAGCAAGATAGCAGAATGTGATGTGCAAGGAACCTACCAGAATTTGCTTTTCCAACATGTTCAAACTGGGAAGAGGAAAAAAAGACAGTGTCGAACAAAGAGAGGAGAGGCGCATCCAGTACGGTAAATAATTTAATCCATTTTCTGAATGCATGCAAGCAAAACAATAGCAACATAATAGCCCTAACTAAGAAAGTTCCAGGTCCAAAAAACATAATATACATATTACTACCGACTCCAGAACCATGGTTCATGAGTTCTAATTTTCACAAAAATCAAACAACCAGTTTCACAAACCGAAGACTGTAATGCTAACTTGCTCAAATTTATTTATCAAAGCTCAATGGAGTGACCGTATTAGAGGTCTGAATGTAACAGCGATTTCTAGCTCGAGAGCATTCTAAAAATCTATTGAGATATGTCCGTATGTGGGAAAGGACTGCCTCTCAACTAAGAAAAATGAGAATCATAAAATTTGTTCAATTTGCATCACATGTCTATTATTTGGATTTACATTATGCCTTCTCTATAA
Organism: Triticum dicoccoides; assembly: GCF_002162155.2. Classification (NCBI taxonomy): domain Eukaryota; kingdom Viridiplantae; phylum Streptophyta; class Magnoliopsida; order Poales; family Poaceae; genus Triticum; species Triticum dicoccoides. The sequence continues at coordinate 24,650,067 of NC_041384.1, forward strand.
TGCAAGCTTACAATGGTCCCGTTCATTCATGTCTATGGCAGCTTCAATTACCACTGCAAACATTACCATTTTTAATATTTACCTTAGTTACTGTGAACAACTAAGCTATGTGCGAACTGTTCTAAATAGTAGATGGTTAATCCACTTTATTCTGTTCGTACATGAGCATTTGACACGCTCAACTCATTGTATATGTCATTAGCCAGATGTTGAAATTACAATTTGTATCTTTGTTCTGACGTTGTACTTGAGATCTTTATGTTTTCAAGCAATAATCTATTACACTCGAAAGAAGGAAGTGAAAATGTACAATTCTGTTTGCGACATGTTACTTCTATCTAAGGATTGCATTTACTATTATTTTGGAAGATAATACCAACCAAATATCTAGAGAATGCATCCGTATATGATAATTAAAATGTAAATATTCAGACCAAAATATCATATCAAAGGAGATTGTATCCACATAAACTTGACTGTCGTTAAAACAGAAAGCAATGTAGTACAGGACCACAACTAGAAATATGTTGTGCCACTTTCCAGGTATTGGAAATTTGAAACATGAAAGGCATCGAGGACATGACAGCAACAACAGACATGCAGTGCTAAATTCCAAGGATTCGTTTCTGTACAGGAAGGATTAAGGGCGAGTTTGGTTCAAAATAACAGTCAAGCAGCGGCCATTTACATTGATGTACGCATACAAATGGACAACCAAGGAGCGGTCGTTTACATACTAATAGACACATACAAATGGACAAAGCGGCCGTTTACTCCAAGTGCCATCCATATCCAGACGCATACAAACTGAACAAAACATGGTGCTTATTCATATGTATGTACGCAACAAATAAGTGTCATCCAGATTTGGGGGTAGAGGAGGGGGGAGAAATCTCACCACGACCACGATGCAAGTGATGTGTACAGCAGGACGCGAATCCACGGGTGTGAGGATGAGCTGGACATGCGTGGACGGGATTCAGGGACGGGGGTGCCTGAGTTGTACCGGCGCGCGTCACTGGAGGTAGAGGACGAGAAGGAGCACCGGCGTTCACCGCTGCCATCGTCCAGCGGAACAAGGTCGTCGCGCCTGCGCTCATCCCGAACATGCCGCTGCCGCCGGGTGTACCGCGTCAACACATCCTATGGAAGGAGGGCCTCCGCGCGGCCCTGTTCAAGGAGCACCATCCAGCAGGTGGCAGGGGACGGAGAGAATCCACTGGAGCAACGCCGGCGACGAAACTCTAGCTACAGAGATGGGTCGAGATTTGAGAGGGAGCTTTAGTGGCCGGGAGATGTGAATCTAACC
>NC_041384.1:24651624-24652120 GCF_002162155.2 Triticum dicoccoides
GAGCAAGGGGAAGACAGGGGTGTGCTGCGCGCCGGCCATAGCTGCCGGAAGTAGCCGGAATCGGGCGGTGGCGGCGGCGGCATGGAGTCGGAGGAGTCGCTTGGGAGAGAGATATGGGGCTGGCTGCGCAGGAGGGAAAGAGGAGAGGCAGAGGAGGGTTTAGGGTTAGCATTTTATATGGGGGGCGGTTAGTCGGGCTTGAACGGGCCTGAACGGGCCTGCGGGGGCTGTAGTAGTCCGTCAATGACAGTTTTTGAAATTGTCATCAGAAATCCGTCATGCATTAACAGGTTTCTTGTAGTGACGAAACATTGCTCGCTAGAATCTCCTTTAGAACTGGATAATGTCCACCTCACATTCACCCTGCCTCCCTCTCTTCTTCACACCGTACTTTCCCACGAACATTGGAAGAGTCTTCACCAATCTCCCGCCTCGATCCCCTCCACATGTGTTCATGTCGATACGCCACCGCAATCAGAGGGGACAAAGCGTGTGC
>NC_041384.1:24652237-24668928 GCF_002162155.2 Triticum dicoccoides
TGATGTCCCTTGAGCCACTGCCATGTTGTAAAATACAGTTCAATGTTGTGCATTACCAACAATCGTAGCAAGCACCACTAATGTTGTAGCGGCCCACTTCTAATGGCGTTGTCTATATATGAATTTATCATAAGCAAAAAAAAAAGGTTGCATACCTTTAAAAACATAAATGAGGTAACCATAATGTTCTAGCTGAGGGTTGTATAAGAGATCCTGGAGCAGCCCTAGTGCATGTTCCATTTGAAAAAAAAAGTTAACTATCTGATCAGACTACTTGCCAGGAAATTAATCATTTGCAAGATGAGAATTAGCGCAGAGAGTAACGGATGTATGGTTGCTTTTGTCGAGATTCAGCTTAAAAATTGAGAAGAAATATCATCAAAACACATACTGATCTTCATTGCAATTTCACATGTTATTCCATGGAGCCTATAAACAAAAGAAGAGGTCTGCAAAATAGCAAGAACCACAAAATGCACAACTATACCCATCTCACAGGCGAGCATGTAAAAATCCAATGGGCTGGAACTATCAAGCAACATAGCAGAAAAAACTCTGACAATCCATTTGCTAAACTAATCAGAAGACATGCTAGCATATTATCTGCAGAAGTGGTTGTGGCACGTTGTATTTACAATATGACAGCAGATCACCTGTAGTGCAATTAATGAAAATTTATAGTTATTCTATTGCTTGATTGGCTCACCAGCGAAAGCAACAATCTGCTCCCAGATCGTACCAGCAAGTTATTTAATATATCCTGATAAAAGATGTAATAAAGTTGTGAAATCCTCAACAATCAAGGCTCCTTTCATATGCTACAACTGGACTCACATATATTCAGTACCCACATTAGACAAACAACTCGAGCTCCTATTGGTCAAGAAGGAAGAATGCTACATTTATATTAATTCAACAAATCCAAAAGTTGAATTACACATGTTATTCTGCTAAAGATCAACTTGCTCCATATAACTTATGAAGTGTAGACAAAGCTTGCCGTAGTGATTAATTCCATACCCGAGACATGCGAAAAGCATATGTTTGGGTTCTATGCATTGGAAATAGGAAGTGTGGGGACATCTAGAACAATTTGTATGTTGCATATTATAGAAGAGCCTCATGCTAATGCAACTGTAGTTAGAGAACAAAGTCTTGGAGGGATGACGCAATAAAACTTAAAGCATAGAAACAAATTACAACACGGTAAAGAAACCAAGAGATTTTCCATGATTTGAAAAAAGTGTTGAGGGGCGACTGATGGCGTCGACTTCGGCAGCCAGCAATCCCAAGGTGTAGCATGGTGGGGTAGGCGATGATGTGCAGCCTCGGCCAGCGTAGGGCAGCGGCCGATCGTCGTAGCAGCAGGCGGAGCTCTTGCCTTACCCGTAAAAGAAATCGGCATCATATTGAGATCTAAAATGCAAAACACTAATATATGTGAGCCTGTGGAAAATAAGTGCAAGCAAAAGTATCAAGAACTTTGAAGTTTGCTGCAAGAAAATTGATAACATTAAATGGAAGTTCCGCTAGAAGGCTAGAAACGTGTTAAGTTTTGGATTGTTAATATCGAATGTAAAAGGTCCAAGAATATACACAACTGGGCACTGGCACACCAAGAAACACTGTCATTAGCTAAAAGACCGAAAAGATAAACATCATAGGGGAAAGGTGATTTTTAATATCCTAATATTAGAAATATGAGGAACATTGATGCAATCCTCCAAAAACTGATTGACACCAAATTTTAAACGGATGCATACTTGACACATTCGTTCCATTATGTTGGCAAAAAAACGGCATAGTGGGAAAAATTGATCAGGCTAAGGCAGAAGGATGCAGAGGCTGCTAAGGGAATCAGAAAAAAATTATCCTCACTAAGGATCTTGCATAATTTTGCATACATAACTGGATTATCTCTATATACTATTAAAGGCGATAAAAAATTTGTTTCTATGACAACAAATTCAAATCTAGCTTGAAAGGATAGCGCACAAACCAGTGAAAACCAAAATTAAGAACACAAATACTCAAAGAAAATGAACTAAAGCATGAGTAGGAAGTTCATGCCCTGCTCGGCTTGGTCTATCTATTGACGCAAGAAACTATGAACATAGCAAAATTAAATTAGACCCACAAAGTGAATTTGTTTTACTAAGCTTCCGGAAAAAATGTTATACTTCCCTAGATCTTAAGCACCCAGTTTTACGACGACCATCTCCTGTAAAATTCTGTGCTCCAAGTTCACAATGACATGGTCCAATTAACGGTCCTTCTTGTCCTTATTCTGTTTCTTATCTGACAAACCACCTCATCTCCCAACTGACTAGTATCTGCAAACAATAGGAAGACGAAATTATTACCGCATGACATAGGCAGAAGAAAACACATAACTTAGTCCTAGTTGATGAAGATGCTAGATATTTGCACAAGTGCCCATGTACCTTGGTGTAGAGTGGACATTGTCATACTTGAAGTGTTGCGCTGGATGGCATGCTTACAGTGGCCCATGCAGCTCTGGCCACTGCTTGCGCCACTCTCGCCGATGCTGCTCTGCCACTACCGCAAGCACCGGCCACATGCTCCGCCGCGAGCAGCCAACCAAGATTCTGAATTTTGAAATTATCTTGCCACCTCACACTCACGGCTGGGGAAAAAGACAGTACCCATGCAAACTTTTAGTTCAAACTCATGATAGCAAAGAAACATCATGAAACATAAAAGACGGCCTGGACGTATTATTTACCAGTTCAGCGCACAGCCATCTGTCTGTGAACAAAAACAAATTTGGCTTCAGGCCATTGTCGACCATGGTCATGTGGATGCTCTACATCCCTTACATCACCAAAATGGAGATATTAACACCATTCTTGGTGTGTCAATGACTCCGAAACTGTCAGAAAGAGGAAGACATTCAAACAAATGTCTTTTGTCCCCCCTCCCTTTTGTTCTGCTTTCCCTTCGATCTATACAGCTTCTTCCTCCCAACCTAAACCCCCCTTTCCATCTACTAAGCAGGAAGCCATTTGAAGTGCGAGGAGAGAGAGAGGGAGAGAGTGGGAGAGGGAGGGAGAGGGAGGGATCTAGGATCATACCGAATTGCACTTCCTACCCGAGGCACACATATTCTAGGATACAAGCTGGGCCTAAATGGAGATCGTGGGACCAACAATCGTCGTCCGTGATGTGTCCTTCTGGGCAGGCCTAGACCAAGGGACAACGGTCATCTCTCTTCCTCCGCGGCGAGCTCGGCCGCTCCCTAACTCTATCTGTCTCTCGTCTGGCACAATGGATCAGAACCTCGGCGACAAGGCGGCGCCGAGCCTGGCGGCCGTGGCGCGCTTACCGCACGTCGGAGTGGATAGGTCGCGGGCGATGGGGCAGGTGCTGGTGCGAGGAGATCCAGGCGGCGCTGCCGGCGGTGGACGCCGCCGCCACACGGAAGCCCCATCGGGCAAAGAGAGGTGAGGAGGCTAGGGATTGTGTGACGAGGGATGGGGCGTGCGTTGGGTCGTTTTTATTTTTCTGAGGCAGCGTTGGGTGGTTTTCTTCTCTGGTTTTTTCTCGTATGCATGGGCCATCGGCTTTCGGAAAAATCGGTGGGAGGGGAAGGCTATCGAGGGGGGCTGGTGGAGTACGAACAAACGAACGACATACGAACTGCTCCATTAGGAGTAGAGAAAACACATACTGATCTTCATTGTAATTTCACATGTTATTCCATGGAGCCTATAAACAAAAGAAGAGGTCTGCAAAATAGCAAGAACCACAAAATGCACAACTATATCCATCTCACAGGCGAGCATGTGAAAATCCAATGGGCTGGAACTATCAAGCAACATAGCAGAAAAAACTTTCACAATCCATTTGCTAAACTAATCAGAAGAGATGCTAGCATATTATCTACAGAAGTGGCTGTGGCACGTTGTATTTACAATATGACAGCAGATCACCTGTAGTGCAATTAATGAAAATTATAGCTATTCCATTGCTTGATTGGCTCACCAGCGAAAGCAACAATCTGCTCCCAGATCGTACTAGGAAGTTATTTAATATATCCTGATAAAAGATGTAATAAAGTTGTGAAATCCTCAACAATCAAGGCTCCTTTCATATGCTACAACAGGACTCACATATATTCAGTACCCACATTAGACAAAGAACTCGAGCTCCTATTGGTCAAGAAGGAAGAATGCTACATTTATATTAATTCAAAAAATCCAAAAGTTGATTTTCACATGTTATTCTGCTAAAGATCAACTTGCTCCATATAACTTATGAAGTGTAGACAAAGCTTGCAGTAGTGATTAATTCCATACCCGAGACATGCGAAAAACATATGTTTGGGTTCTATGTATTGGAAATAGGAAGTGTGGGGACATTTAGAACAATTTGTATGTTGCATATTACAGAAGAGCCTCATGCTAATGCAACTGTAGTTAGAGAACAAAGTCTTGGAGGGATGACGCAATAAAACTTAAAGCATAGAAACAAATTACAACACGGTAAAGAAACCAAGAGATTTTCCATGATTTGAAAAAAGTGTTGAGGGGCGACTGATGGCGTCGACTTCGGCAGCCAGCAATCCCAAGGTGTAGCATGGTGGGGTAGGCGATGATGTGCAGCCTCGGCCAGCGTAGGGCAGCGGCCGATCGTCGTAGCAGCAGGCGGAGCTCTTGCCTTACCCGTAAAAGAAATCGGCATCATATTGAGATCTAAAATGCAAAACACTAATATATGTGAGCCTGTGGAAAATAAGTGCAAGCAAAAGTATCAAGAACTTTGAAGTTTGCTGCAAGAAAATTGATAACATTAAATGGAAGTTCCGCTAGAAGGCTAGAAACGTGTTAAGTTTTGGATTGTTAATATCGAATGTAAAAGGTCCAAGAATATACACAACTGGGCACTGGCACACCAAGAAACACTGTCATTAGCTAAAAGACCGAAAAGATAAACATCGTAGGGGAAAGGTGATTTTTAATATCCTAATATTAGAAATATGAGGAACATTGATGCGATCCTCCAAAAACTGATTGACACCAAATTTTAAACGGATGCATACTTGACACATTCGTTCCATTATGTTGGCAAAAAAACGGCATAGTGGGAAAAATTGATCAGGCTAAGGCAGAAGGATGCAGAGGCTGCTAAGGGAATCAGAAAAAAATTATCCTCACTAAGGATCTTGCATAATTTTGCATACATAACTGGATTATCTCTATATACTATTAAAGGCGATAAAAAATTTGTTTCTATGACAACAAATTCAAATCTAGCTTGAAAGGATAGCGCACAAACCAGTGAAAACCAAAATTAAGAACACAAATACTCAAAGAAAATGAACTAAAGCATGAGTAGGAAGTTCATGCCCTGCTCGGCTTGGTCTATCTATTGACGCAAGAAACTATGAACATAGCAAAATTAAATTAGACCCACAAAGTGAATTTGTTTTACTAAGCTTCCGGAAAAAATGTTATACTTCCCTAGATCTTAAGCACCCAGTTTTACGACGACCATCTCCTGTAAAATTCTGTGCTCCAAGTTCACAATGACATGGTCCAATTAACGGTCCTTCTTATCCTTATTCTGTTTCTTATCTGACAAACCACCTCATCTCCCAACTGACTAGTATCTGCAAACAATAGGAAGACGAAATTATTACCGCATGACATAGGCAGAAGAAAACACATAACTTAGTCCTAGTTGATGAAGATGCTAGATATTTGCACAAGTGCCCATGTACCTTGGTGTAGAGTGGACATTGTCATACTTGAAGTGTTGCGCTGGATGGCATGCTTACAGTGGCCCATGCAGCTCTGGCCACTGCTTGCGCCACTCTCGCCGATGCTGCTCTGCCACTACCGCAAGCACCGGCCACATGCTCCGCGGCGAGCAGCCAACCAAGATTCTGAATTTTGAAATTATCTTGCCACCTCACACTCACGGCTGGGGAAAAAGACAGTACCCATGCAAACTTTTAGTTCAAACTCATGATAGCAAAGAAACATCATGAAACATAAAAGACGGCCTGGACGTATTATTTACCAGTTCAGCGCACAGCCATCTGTCTGTGAACAAAAACAAATTTGGCTTCAGGCCATTGTCGACCATGGTCATGTGGATGCTCTACATCCCTTACATCACCGAAACGGAGATATTAACACCATTCTTGGTGTGTCAATGACTCCGAAACTGTCAGAAAGAGGAAGACATTCAAACAAATGTCTTTTGTCCCCCCTCCCTTTTGTTCTGCTTTCCCTTCGATCTATACAGCTTCTTCCTCCCAACCTAAACCCCCCTTTCCATCTACTAAGCAGGAAGCCATTTGAAGTGCGAGGAGAGAGAGAGAGGGAGAGAGTGGGAGAGGGAGGGAGAGGGAGGGATCTAGGATCATACCGAATTGCACTTCCTACCCGAGGCACACATATTCTAGGATACAAGCTGGGCCTCAATGGAGATCGTGGGACCAACAATCGTCGTCCGTGATGTGTGCTTCTGGGCAGGCCTAGACCAAGGGACAACGGTCATCTCTCTTCCTCCGCGGCGAGCTCGGCCGCTCCCTAACTCTATCTGTCTCTCGTCTGGCACAATGGATCAGAACCTCGGCGACAAGGCGGCGCCGAGCCTGGCGGCCGTGGCGCGCTTACCGCGCGTCGGAGTGGATAGGTCGCGGGCGATGGGGCAGGTGCTGGTGCGAGGAGATCCAGGCGGCGCTGCCGGCGGTGGACGCCGCCGCCACACACGGAAGCCCCATCGGGCAAAGAGAGGTGAGGAGGCTAGGGATTGTGTGACGAGGGATGGGGCGTGCGTTGGGTCGTTTTTATTTTTCTGAGGCAGCGTTGGGTGGTTTTCTTCTCTGGTTTTTTCTCGTATGCATGGGCCATCGGCTTTCGGAAAAATCGGTGGGAGGGGAAGGCTATCGAGGGGGGCTGGTGGAGTACGAACGAACGAACGACATACGAACTGCTCCATTAGGAGTAGAGATTTTGTACATAACACAAGAAAATATTTGCTCTGCGAGTCTGCGACTTTACCATAATTGCCACGTAGTACATATATAACCCAAGAAATTACTTACTATGTTAAGATGTTGGCTTAGCATTACGTTCAAAGCATGAAGATCTGCCGCCAGAAGGACCGATGTATATCCGAGATACCAAAGCATCATGGTTGATGTTCATAGAGAGTAAAGAAGGGTGTCGTCTTGATCGCCCATTGGGTACGACCTACTGTACCGGAATGGAGCCAGTGGCCACCATTAGCTCCATTTACATGGGCATGCACTGATAAAGAAACGAAGATAAGTCTCAAAACAATGGTTAACTCGCTATGTCTAACCATTTGTTTGTGGATGCCTAAATATGCTCATTCTCAGTTTAGTGCGAGATAACTTGAACAAAGAGCCTCAAACCCAACTATTAAATACAGGATCTCTATTTGATAATAGTGCAGATGACATTGGCTGCAGTTTGAAAACGTCCACAAAGTATGTTTGAGCAACTTGCAATGATGTATATAGATGCGAGAGGGGTATGAAATGGTAGTACCTTTTCAATTTGTCGAAAACAACCCGTACACTGAGAAGCAAGCCGAACGAGGTAGCCCTTCAATGAAGTCCGGAGTTACCATTTCCCATGCTTGCGTAGGCAGCGGCAATGGCTGCATGAATCCTAGATATTTGGCATGCTCATGGACCCATCAGCAGATTCACATAATTGCTAGTCATTTTGTGGAACTAGTGTATTAGTGGTTTGACTTTTATGTAACACGCCACTAATAATGTATACCAGGCCTGCTGCGCGCTAGATCACATTTACTAATGGTGAGATACCCTAAGAAAAACTGGTGATGGAGTCTTAGCCAGCACCTTATTAGTAGAAGGATAGCAATAGCGTGGCAGCAGATTATACATCACTGCTATTTTGACCATATATTAGTGGTGTATTACTACTTTAGTGTGGGACACCACTAATAACTTCTATCTAAAGGTTTATAAAAGTTTCAATACTAGTTTCAGCACTAGTGTTAAAATCGATGCACGATAGATATAGGGATTAGTTAGTAAATCAGTGAGAGACTCAGACTCAATCCGTGGCCAAACCAGAGCAGGTCGCATCATCTCCCAAGCGCGATTTCATTTTCATACATTGTACAGTCAACTAGATAGAGAATTGGCCTATGGCAATACAAAACATGGAGCGGCTGTTCAGGCGACCCAAGTTTTTTTTGTCACACATCACTTCCTCTCTAGCTATTACAACAAGTAGCTAATAGCTACGTTCAACACCAATTTTTTTTAATCCGGGAATCAGCAAGAAGGGGATCATGGAATAGAACCAGGGGACAAGAAGAATTACAGCGGCAAGGCAAACGACTGTACCCTCTATCCTCCCCGTCCATTCTTGCATAAAAGTTAATGCAAGAAAATCTCTCTTGTTTTCCACAATTAAAAGAACTTTGTTATCTTTCCATTGAGCAATTAATGGAAAGATGATGTCTCGTTGAAAAAAAAGAATATTTAAGCTTGAAACTTTGCAGATCAACATCACATAAGTACTATCATGTGCAACAAAGTTTCAGATTTTTTAATGCAACACTAATTTTTATAAATGATACAATTCATTCAGAATTTGAAATTTGACAAATTCATCTTTCAGAAAAAAATCAGAAATATTTTATACAAATAGTGACCCTTGTGTATAGTTGATCGGCAAATTTTAACTGAGGAGTTGTTTCAGCTTTCTGCTTTTCAGTGTCTGTGACATTTGTGGATAGCACAAATCTTGACACAAACTGAATGATCTAGATAAGAGAGTAGACTGGTATGGGGGTACAAAACAATCGTTTCAGCTTTCTGCTCTACCGTGCCTGTTATGTGAGTTTTGCTACAGCTACGGGGGATTACCGGCCAACGGGGGTTACGGGATGGGAACACGCAAATGTGGAGGTCTATAATTGGAATTTGGCAGGGAAGGGGCCCACCGATCATGCAGTGTCCATTAAATTTGTAAATGTTCATTAAAGCTGTAAAAAAATCAAAATGGTCAGGTATACAAAAAATAAAATTTTGGATAATCACGAGTTTTAAAAAATGTTCATGAAATTAAAAATGCTAGCAAATTTAGGAAAAATGCAAATATTGATTAATTGAAATGTTATGAGAAAATAAAAGTGCATCCGTGTGCAATCGTTACAACCAAAATACAATGAATGTTCATTAGCTTTTACATGCGCCCCATCATGAAATTTCCGGTCCGTGTAAATTTTGCCCACCCAGACAAGTCGTATGTTCCTCCCCCCTCGTCACTGGCTCCTCCGCAGCATCTGCCTATGCTACCTCTATCAGAAGTGTTTGAACATCTTTTCAAGGACGGCTTGCACGACCTTTGCCACATCAGGATCAAACTCGTCCATCTTGATGGCCAACATTTTGGTTTCCTTCGAAGCGGCTGCGAACCCTCCTCTCTTCGACCATGGCCTTCTTTTCATTGAGCTTTGTCTTTTGATTTCCGAGGTTGATCATTTTCTTCGGCGCCGCCATCAAGATGTCAAACCTCTCCGCCTTCTTTTCCTCCTTGATGTCATGGCAATTGACACACTGGTAGAAAAAGGGCCTGTTGTCCCGGTTCGTAAGGGCCTTTTGTCCCGGTTCCTGAACCAGGACTAAAGGGTCGGTACTAATGCCCTGCCCCTTTAGTCCCGGTTCAATCCAGAACCGGGACTGATGGGCCTCCACGTGGTCTGTGCGCGGAGCCCAGGCAGGAGACCCTTCGGTCCCGGTTGGTGGCACCAACCGGGACCAATAGGCATCCACGCGTCAGCATTTCTATGGCTGGGGTTTTTGTTTTTTTATGACAGGGGGGGGGGGGTTTGGGGGTTTTGGGGGGGTTAATTTAGGTGTTTCATATATTGTGTTAGCTAGCTATAATTAATAGAGAGAAGTGTCCTCTGTTATGTCCGTGCTTGGTCGACGCTACGTACTATACATACGTATAGAGAGGACTAGACACGCTAGCTAGATAGTAAGGAAACAGAAGATCGTCATGAACATATATGCATACAGAGAGAAGTGATATCGACCACCTCTCCTTCTTCGAGAGATTGGTCGAACAACAAGTTCTCGTATATCTATCCAACACTACCGGCTACATAAATACAATAATTATCTCTTACAAATATAATCATACGGACTCATGGTCCACATAGTATTCTCCGTCTTCAGCGATCACCTGGTCAAGAAAGAATGCCGCCAATTCCTCTTGAATTGCTCGCATGCGAGCTGGTGCTAGGAGTTCATCCCGCTTCCGAAACATCTAATTTAAAAAAGGGGGTCAATACATATATATATGAATGAATGAAACTCAACACAAATGATGGTAATAAAATAAAATTGTGAATGTTGTTATTTACGTACTTCATATTGTTCGTCAGTGTAGCCCCGCTCACAGGTCGTGTGGCGGATGGACTCGCAAACGTAGTATCCACATAAATCATTCCCTTTTTCCTGCCACAACCACTTTACAAGAAATAGAGGTCAATCAAACTGATAAGCAAGAATGCCAAATCAATAGGAGATGCGCGGAACATGCTACTATAGTACTTACTTTCGGGTGTCTAAATTGCAGCTTCTTCGGGAGTCTTGGAGCTTTTTTGGAGAATTTTTTCCAAACCCTGCCAGACAAAGAAAACAATTACTTGATATATCAGGAAATGAACAAAGTTGCTGATATGGTGGATAATGATCGATTTAACTTACTTCTCGAGCATTTGAGTCATGTCCGCATAGTCCTGGGGATCTTTTCGTTTTGAGTCTAAGACAGTTACTAGTCCCTGCTCAAGCTTAATCTCTAGGAGAATATAGTGGTAACTGCACACACATGCATAACTCATCAATTACATTACTATAACCTTGACTAATATATATATATAAGGGAAACCGAATACGCACAAGACAGTAACACTCACTTGAAGTTGTAAGGAAAGAGTATTATATCTTTGTTTTCATTTATTACCAACGATCTTAGCAAGTTGGCCTCGGTATCTGTGGCATGAAATTTAACCTGAGTTGCATCTATGAGATATGTGTTAATGAACCCAATATCACCGACTTGTCTTTTCTTCAATTCGGCGATCTTCAATCTGCATAATATAGTGAGGATGATTATAAATACATGCAATGAAAGAGCTGAGCTATATAGAGAGACTTAATGACAGAAGTAGTACTACTTACAGACAGTAGCAGGTGACCATTGTTTTATCGAGGGCCAATTGATTGAAAAACTGAAAGAACTCCTCAAATGGAACAGGCAACAGTTCAATTCCAACGAGGTCATGCTCCTTTTTAACTTTCACATACAAAGTACTCCTCCCCCCAGAGTCTCTGCAGATTTTCAAGTACCAATCATGCAATCTTCGCATCATCGTTAATAGAGATCTTTCATCTTTGATGAGAGGCTTCTCGTACTCGTATCTTTGTATCTGCACCTCCATGGGTTCATAATGTACATCGTCGGGCAGGTAATTGGCAAGATTGCTATAACCGGGCACCATCCTCGGATCATTAGCGACGTTGTCGCTAGGCACCTTGAGCGGGGGGCACGATTTCTTCGCTTGCTCGCCGAGCTGGGCAATTTGTTTCCCAACTCGTCGTTCTTTCAGCCTTTGATCACTGACAGTACTTCCCGACCGCTCCGCTTTCACCGGATCTACCTTCTCCTTCGGAGGTGGATGCCTCTTTTCTTTCAACCCTTGAAACCAGTCATCCACTTCGGTTCGCGCGATCTCGGCGTTCTCCTCCGGGGCCCTCTCGTATGGTAACTTCTCTGGAGTCTTCAGAGAAGGACCGAATCTGTATGTCCTCCCGCCTCTGGCTGTACTGCTAGACGCCGGCCGAGCAGACGGAGTGGTTGTCTTCTTTACTTGCTTACGAGGCGGAGGAGAAAGACTACGACGCGCCGGAGCAGCCGGAGCGGCAGCAGGTCTCTTCCGCCCTTGCTGACGAGGCGGAGAAGGAGGAGGCTGGCTGCTCGGGCGCGTCGGCGCAGGCGGAGAAGGAGGCGGAGTGCCGCCATGCGCTGGAGAAGGAGCCGGTCGAGTGCCATGATCGTCACTCGCCGGAGGAGGAGGCGGTGGAGGAGGCGGAGTGCCCTGACTCGCCGGAGGAGGAGGCGGTGGAGGAGGCAGAGTGCCCTGACTTGCCGGAGGAGGACGAGGCGGCGGAGGCGTCCAGTTCAGAAGGTTGATGAGCTCCTTCCGCCATAGGCATGGAGTCTTCAGAGCAGACCCCAGCCTAGTCTCCCCTTCACCGGTAGGGTGGTCAAGATGGAGGTCCTCAAATCCCTCCGTTATTTCATCCACCATCACCCTAGCATATCCTTCTGGAATCGGCTGGCAGTGAAAAGTTGCGCCAGGTTGAGTAGGATAAACAGAGCCAACAGCCGCCTTGACCTTCAAATTCATCCATTGCGTCATAAGGTGGCAATTTTGAGACTCTGTGATAGCATCCACAGGATAGCTGGCAGGAGCCGTCAAGGCATGCTCTGGCTGAAGCAGCTCGGTGGAAGCCACGCTGCTTCTCCGCTGAGATGGTGGGGTAGCTTCGGGGGAAGCTTCGGCAGTACGTTTGCTGCGATTTGCTTCTCGTTCCTCTATCGCTTGTACCCTTGCTTGCAGCGCCTGCATTTGGGTCTGCTACACTTTTTTCCTCCTCTCATGGGATTTGTAACCGCCTGCGTCCGGAAACCCAACCTTCCACGGAATGGAGCCTGGCGTGCCTCGTGTCCGTCCAGGGTGCTCAGGATTCCCGAGGGCCATTGTGAGCTCGTCGTTCTCTCTGTCTGGAAAGAACGTCCCTTGCTGCGCTGCTTCGATATACTGCTGAAGCTTCCTGACTGGTATGTCCATTTGATCGTTCGTCCAAATGCACTTCCCTGTTACAGGGTCCAAGGTTCCGCCAGCCCCGAAGAACCAAGTTCGGCAACGGTCTAGCCAGTTAATTATCTCTGGTTCGATCCCTTTATCAACCAGATCATTCTCAGTCTTGGCCCACTTAGGCCGGGCTAAGAGGTAGCCACCTGACCCCGTGCGATGGTGATGCTTCTTCTTCGCAGCATTTTGCTTGTTTGTCGCCGACATCTTCTTACTCTTTTCCGATGTCTTGTGGGCCACAAATGCGGGCCAGTGATCTCTGATCTTCTCATATCTTCCCTTGAATTCCGGTGTCTCATTATTTTCGACAAACTTATTCAGCTCTTTCTTCCACCTCCTGAATAGTTCTGCCATCCTCTTAAGAGCAAAAGACTTGATTAATTGCTCTTTAACTGGCTTCTCTGGATTATCCTCTGGCGGTAGGGTGAAATTTGACTTCAGCTCAGTCCAAAGATCATTTTTCTGCATATCATTGACATAAGACACCTCAGGATCTTCTGTAGCCGGTTTAAACCATTGCTGGATGCTGATCGGGATCTTGTCCCTAACCAAAACCCCGCACTGAGCAACAAATGCGCTCTTTGTCTGGAGGGGTTCAATCAGTTGGCCGTCGGGCGCGATTGCTATGATCTCAAACTTTTCATCCGAGCTCAACTTTTTCTTCGGGCCTCGTCTCTTTACCGAAGTTGTGCTCAATCCGGAGGGCTATAAAAAAGAACAAAGACTTAATTAATATGTGTACATATCAAAACAATGAATGCATCAATTAGCAAGTCAGCAGAAGCTTAACTAATATATATACCTGGCCGGACTCGGTTCGGTCACCGGAGACGTCATCACGGTCTCCATCTTGCACCGGCATTGGGTCACCGGAGCCGTCCTCACGGTCTCCTTCTTGCACCGGCATTAGGTCACCGGAGCCATCATAATCATAGACAGCTGCTTCCAGACCATCGGTGTCGTTGAGAAACAACGAGCAGACGGCATCACTTCCTCGTGCGATTATGTCCTCCAACAACTCTTCTTGTACTTCGTCTCGGGCGGTGTCCATAGTTTCTACAAATATTGACAACATGGCAATTATTATTCAAACATGACAGATGGATATATTAGTGGCAAACGTAGAACTAATATTAATTAGTGGCCTCGATGCTGCTTCTCAAGGGTTTGGGGTGGCCTCGACAACGCTTCAAAGATAAAAAAAGAAGAGGAAGAAGAAAAAAAGAGGAGAAGAAAGAATAGAGGAGTTTCTTCCTCTTTTTTTTATCGGGAACGACGGTCGTCGAGGGTCACCGAACGGTAGAGGAAACCCTAAATAGAAAGTATCGTCGGTGTGCGATACATGTGGCCGTCGGTGTCGGACACTACATCCACGTCCCACAAGTGACATGGGCGTCGAAGCCCGCGCCACTTGTGGGGAGTGGATGTAGTGTCCGACACCGACGGTACATGTATCTCACACCAACGATACTTTCTATTTAGGGTTTTGACTCTACCGGGACCAACCGGGACCAAAGGTCACTTTTCGGCAGCCCAAAGGGCCAATTTTCGGCAGCCCACGTCGCTTGTGGGACGTGGATGTAGTATTCAACACCGATGGCCACATGTACCTCGCACCGTCGATACTTGCTATTTAGGGTTTCCTCTACCGCTCGGCTATCATCAACACCCTCGTTTCGATAAAAAAAAGAGGAAGAAGAAGAAAAAAAGAGAGGAGAAGAAAGAATAGAGGAGAAGTTCTTCTCATATATTCTTTCTTCTCCTCTTTTTATTCTTTTATTCCTCTTCTTTTTTTATCCTCGACGTCGATGGGAACCCTAAATAGCAATAAGTATGAACGGTGCGAGGTATATGTGGCCATCGGCGTTGAACACTACATCTACGTCCCACAAGCGACGTGGGCATCACTTGTGGATGCCCACGTCGCTTGTGGGACGTGGATGTAGTGTTCTATACCGATGGCCACATGTACCTCGCACCGTCGATACTTGCTATTTAGGGTTTCCTCTACCGCTCGGTGATCATGAACACCCTCATTCCTGATAAAAAAAAGAAGAGGAAGAAGAAGAAAAAAAAGAGGAGAAGAAGAAAGAATGGAGGAGAAGAAGTTTTCTTCTCCTCTATTCCTTCTTCTCCTCTTTTTTTCTCCTCTTCTTCCTGACCCTCGCCCCCTCGAACACTTGGCGACCCTCGACCCTCTACCCTAGCTAGTTCCCGACCCTCGCCCCCTCGATCCCTCGAACACTCGGCAACCCTCGACCCTCTACCCTAGTTAGTTCCCGACGCTCGCCCCCACGAACCCTCGAACACTCGGTGACTCTCGAACCCTCGGCGACCCCCTCCCCCCATCATGTCGAAGTTATCGGGGAGGGGGTATATCGACCCCCCTCATGTCGAAGTTATCTGGTAGGGGGTATATCGACAACGACATACCCGATACATACATACATACATACATACATAGCCACATGCATCCATACATATATGGACAAAATTATATATCTACTAATTAACAACCTAAATAAAAAAACTAATACATATCTGCATGCACACACATATACACTACACACATGCATACATATCTCAAAAAAATTAACAGAGGCGGGCGGCGGAGGCGGGGTGCGGCGGCAAACCGGTGGCGGTGCGGCAAGCGGAGCGCGGCCAGGCGGCGGCGTCGAGGCAGAGCACGGCGGGCGGCGGCGGTGAACCGGTGGCGGCGTGGCAAGCGGAGCACGGTCAGGCGGCGTCGTCGGGGCAGAGCACGGCGGGCGGCGGCGTCGGGGCGCGACAAGAGAGCACGGCTGGCGGCGGCAGGGCGCGGCGAGGGGGAGAGGAGGAAGGAGGGGAACGACACGGCGGCTCACAGTGGGAGCGGGCCGGGAAGGCGTCGGGGTAGGGCTCGGCGGCGGTGGCGAGGACGGCGAAGTGGAGCAGCCTGATGGCGTCGGGGCAGGGCTCGGCGGTGGCGGAGGCGACGACGAGGGGCAGGGCTCGGCGGCGGCGACAACGCGAGAGGGGTAGCCTGGCGGCGTCGACGATGAGGAATGGGAGCAGTTGGCGGGAATTTCCCAAGTGTTGTACATATAGCCAGAGCATTGGTCCCGGTTCGTGGCACGAACCGGGACGAATGCCTACCTATGCTCCCGGTTCGTGCCACCAACCGGGAGCAAAGGCCAATTTTCAGCAGCCCAAAGGGCGGGAAGCGGCGGCCTCTGGTCCCGGTTGGTGGCACCAACCGGGACCAAAGGCCTTGTGCTGCCCTGCGCCCAAATGTTTAGTCCCACCTCGCTAGTTGAGAGGGAGCCGCACCTGTTTGTAAGGTGCTGTGCGCCTTCCCTCTCGAGCTCCTCTCTAAAGCAGGCTTTCGGGCCTAACCGTGCAATGTGTGCCTGTGGGCCTACTGGGCCTCCCGCGGGCCTGAATCCTCGCCCATAGTAGGGTTTCTAGTCGTATTCAGGCCGTGGGTGCCCAGTAGGTGGCATTTTTTTGTTTCTACTTACAACAAAATACTTATTGTTGCTATATTTAATTTTTTTTCCAGTTTTTTTGTTTTGCTTTCTGCATTATTTATTTTCTTTTGTTTTTTGCTTTATTTTTTAATTCTTTTTGCTTTTAGTTTTAGAAAAATTATAAACTTTCTGTTAGTGCCATTAGTTTTCAAATTTGAAAACACTTTTTTTTTGTTTTCTTTGTTGCTTTATTTATTTTATTTTGTTTCTACTTACAAAAAAATACTTATTGTTGCTATTTTTATTTTTTTTCCA
>NC_041384.1:24669090-24674883 GCF_002162155.2 Triticum dicoccoides
TTAATTCTTTTTACTTTTAGGTCAGCAAAATTATAAACTTTCTGTTGCTTTATTTATTTTATTTTGTTTCTACTTACAACAAAATACTTATTGTTGCTATTTTTTTCCAGTTTTTTGTTTTGTTTTCTGCATTATTTATTTTCTTTTGTTTTTTGCTTTATTTTTTTATTCTTTTTGCTTTTAGTTTTAGAAAAATTATAAACTTTCTGTTAGTGCCATTAGTTTTCGAATTTGAAAACACTTTTTTAGTTTCTTTGTTTTCTTTGTTGCTTTATTTATTTTATTTTGTGATTAACTTTACTATAAAAATAGTTTTTTTTCCTATTTTTTGATTTGTTTTTGCATTATTTATTTTGTTTTGTTTTTTGCTTTAATTTTTAATTCTGTTTGCTTTTAGGTTAGCAAAATTATAAACTTTTTGTTAGTGCCATTAGTTTTAGAAAAATTATAAACTTTCTGTTAGTGCCATTAGTTTTCAAATTTGAATAGTTAAAATTTGAATTCTTTGAAAATTGTTTGAATCACAAGTTTGTGATTAACTTACTAAAAACGAGAATAGATGCGCTTATAGAGAAAATTCAACCTAAATTCCTAGTAAATTTCTATGAATTTCAGAGAAATTCACTATGAATTTAGGTTAAACTTTTTTCTATTAGGGCATCTATTTTCACTTTGAGAGGAGCTCAACAAGGCAGAGAGGGAAGGGCTTATAAACTGGTGTGAGCCCCCTTCGGTTGGCGAGGTAGGACTAAACTCTGCCCGCAACGAGGACCAACCCTTTAGACCCGGTTTGTGGCACAAACCGGGACTAATGGTCATGGGTCAGGGGCGAGGAGCAAAATTATAAACTTTCTGTTAGTACCATTAGTTTTAGAAAGTTGAAAGTTGAAAGTTGGCATGGGCCAGGGACTAATGGTCATGGTATTACGAGGGCCGAACCATAAGACATGAAAGCATTTCAAATGAACTCTGAAAAAGTTGAAAGTTGGCACGATATCATAATTTCACCCACATAGCATGTGCATGTACAAAACGGACAATGGTAGCATGTTCGTGTGTTACAAAGTTGGCATGGTATCATCATAATAGTTGCGAGAGAAAGTCTTCACTTTTTCTTCGCTTGTGTCATTTGCTTATTGCGCCGTAACCATGGATAATCTTCATTGTTTATCAGGATGCTTGGGTCAGCCTTGACATTGAAGGGAGGAATTTCATGAAACTTTTCATAATCTTCAGACATGTCTGTCTTGCCGTCCACTCCCAGGATGTCCCTTTTTCCTGAAAGAACTATGTGGCACTTTGGCTCATAGTATGATGTATTCGCTTCCTTATTTTTTCTTTTTCTCGGTTTGGTAGACATGCCCTTCACATAGATAACCTGTGCCACATCATTGGCTAGGACGAACGGTTCGTCAGTGTACCCAAGATTTTTCAGATCCACTGTTGTCATTCCATACTGTGGGTCTACCTGTACCCCGCCGCCTAACAGATTGACCCATTTGCACTTAAACAAAGGGACCTTAGAATCAGGTTCATAGTCAAGTTCCCATATGTCCACTATGTAACCATAATATGTGTCCTTTCCGCTCTCGGTTGCTGCATCAAAGCGGACACCGCTGTTTTGGTTGGTGCTCTTTTGATCTTGGGCGATTGTGTAAAATGTATTCTCATTTATCTCGTATCCTTTGTAAGTCAATACCGTCAAAGATGGTCCCCTGGACAACAAGTACAACTCATCACAAACTGTGTTGTCACCTCTGAGACGTGCTTCCAACCAACTGCTGAAAGTCCTGATGTGTTCACATGTAATCCAATCGTCGCACAGCTCCGGGTGTTTGGAGCGCAGACTGTTCTTGTGTTCATCGACATACGGGGTCACCAAGGTAGAGTTCTGTAGAACTGTGTAGTGTGCTTGAGACCAAGAATATCCGTCCCTGCATATTATTGAGTCACTTCGAAGAGTGTCTTTTCTAGTCAGTCTCCCCTCATACCGCGATTTAGGGAGACATATCTTCTTAAGGCCAGGAATGAAGTCAACACAAAACCCGATGACATCCTCTGTTTGATGGCCCATGGAGATGCTTCCTTCTGGCCTAGCGCGGTTACGGACATATTTCTTTAGGACTCCCATGAACCTCTCAAAGAGGAACATATTGTGTAGAAATACGGGCCCCATGATGACAATCTCGTCGACTAGATGAACTAGGACGTGCGTCATGATATTGAAGAAGGATGGTGGGAACACCAGCTCGAAACTGACAAGACATTGCGCCACATCACTCCTTAGCCTTGGTACGATTTCGGGATCGATCACCTTCTGAGAGATTGCATTGAGGAATGCACATAGCTTCACAATGGCTAATCGGACATTTTTCGGTAGAAGCCCCCTCAATGCAACCGGAAGCAGTTGCGTCATAATCACGTGGCAGTCATGAGACTTTAGGTTCTGAAACTTTTTCTCTGGCATATTTATTATTCCCTTTTATATTCGACGAGAAGCCAGTCGTGACCTTCATACTGAGCAGGCATTCAAAGAAGATTTCTTTCTCTTCTTTCGTAAGAGCGTAGCTGGCAGGACCTTTATACTGCTTTGGAGGCTTGCCGTCTTTTTCGTGCAAACGTTGCAGGTCCTCTCATGCCTCAGGTGTATCTTTTGTCTTTCCATACACGCCCAAGAAGCCTAGCAGGTTCACGCAAAGTTTCTTCGTCACGTGCATCACGTAGATTGAGGAGCGGACCTCTAGGTCTTTCCAGTAGGGTAGGTCCCAAAATATAGATTTCTTCTTCCACATGGGTGCATGTCCCTCAGCATCATTCAGAACAGCTAGTCCACCGGGACCCTTTCCAAAGATTACGTAGTGTAAATCATTAACCATAGCAAGTACGTGATCACCGGTACGCATGGCGGGCTTCTTCCGGTGATCTACCTCGCCTTTGAAATGCTTGCCTTTCTTTCGACATTGATGGTTGGTCGGAAGAAATCGACGATGGCCCAGGTACACATTCTTCCTGCATTTGTCTAGGTATATACTTTCAGTGTCATCTAAATAGTGCGTGCATGCGTGGTATCCTTTGTTTGTCTGTCCTGAAAGGTTACTGAGAGCGGGCCAATCGTTGATGGTCACGAATAGCAACGCCTTAAGGTTAAATTCCTCCTATCTGTGCTCATCCCACGTACATACACCGTTTCCATTCCACGGCTGTAAAAGTTCTTCAACTAATGGCCTTAGGTACACATCAATTTCACTACCGGGTTGCTTAGGGCCTTGGATGAGAACTGGCATCATAATGAACTTCCGCTTCATGCACAATCAAGGAGGAAGGTTATACATACATAGAGTCACGGGCCAGGTGCTGTCATTGCTGCTCTGCTCCCCGAAAGGATTAATGCCATCCGCGCTTAAAGCAAACCATACATTCCTTGGGTCCTTTGCAAACTCATCCCAGTAATTTCTCTCGATTTTTCTCCACTGCGACCCGTCAGCGGGTGCTCTCAACTTCCCATCTTTCTTTCAGTTCTCACTGTGCCATCGCATCAACTTGCCATGCTCTTCGTTTCTGAACAGACGTTTCAACCGTGGTATTATAGGAGCATACCACATCACCTTCGCAGGAACCCTCTTCCTGGGGGGCTCGCCGTCAACATCACCAGGTTCATCTCGTCTGATCTTATACCGCAATGCATCGCATACCGGACATGCGTTCAGATCCTTGTATGCACCGCGGTAGAGGATGCAGTCATTAGGGCATGCATGTATCTTCTCCACCTCCAATCCTAGAGGGCATACGACCTTCTTTGCTGCGTATGTACTGTCGGGAAATTCGTTATCCTTTGGAAGCTTCTTCTTCAATATTTTCAGTAGCTTCTCAAATCCTTTGTCAGCCACAGCATTCTCTGCCTTCCACTGCAGCAATTCCAGTACGATACCGAGCTTTGTGTTGCCATCTTCGCAATTGGGGTATAACCCCTTTTTTTGTGATCCTCTAACATGCGATCGAACTTCAGCTTCTCCTTTTGACTTTCGCATTGCGTCCTTGCATCGACAATGACCCGGCGGAGATCATCATTATCGGGCACATCGTCTGGTTCCTCTTGATCTTCAGCAGCTTCACCCGTTGCAGCATCATTGGGCACATCGTCTGGTTCCTCTTGATCTTCACCAGCTCCCCCCGTTGCAGCATCGCCGTATTCAGGGGGCACATAGTTGTCATCGTACTCTTTTTCTTCGCTGTCTTCCATCATAACCCCTATTTCTCTGTGCCTTGTCCAAACATTATAGTGTGGCATGAAACCCTTGTAAAGCAGGTGGGAGTGAAGGATTTTCCGGTTAGAGTAAGACCTCGTATTCCCACATTCAGTGCATGGACAACACATAAAACCATTCTGCTTGTTTGCCTCAGCCGCATCGAGAAACTCATGCACGCCCTTAATGTACTCGCAGGTGTGTCTGTCACCGTACATCCATTGCCGGTTCATCTACGTGCATTATATATAATTAAATATCCAAATTAATAGAAGTTCATCATCACATTAAAACCAAAGTGCATACATAGTTCTCATCTAACAACATATAGCTCTCCAGAGCATCTAATTAATTAAACCATACATTGAAACTATGTAAAACATTTTAATGTGAAAACAAATGCGATCATAATCGCAACCAAGATAACAATTGATCCAACGCCATAATGATACCAAGCCTCGGTATGAATGTCATATTTTCTAATCTTTCTAATCTTTAAGCGCATTGCATTCATCTTGATCTTGTGATCATCGACGACATCCGCAACATGCAACTCCAATATCATCTTCTCCTCCTCAATTTTTCTTATTTTTTCCTTCAACAAATTGTTTTCTTCTTCAATTAAATTTAACCTCTCGACAATAGGGTCGGTCGGCGTTTCCGATTCACATACATCCTACATAAATAAAATCTATGTCACGTTGGTCGGCATAATTTTCATAAACAATAAATGAACCAATAGTTATAAAGATAATATATATACCACATCCGAATCATAGACAGGACGAGGGCCGACGGGGGCGGATACCAAAACCATCGCACTATATAAGATGCAATAATAAAAGTAAGAAAATAATACAAGTATCTATGTAAACATACAAGTAAGAATATTTTTCCTTTCAGAAAGAAGATAAGAACAAGAGGCTCACCACGGTGGTGCCGGCGATGAGCTCGGCGCGGGTGATCGACGGCGGTGAAGACGGGGACGGGGCGTGACGGACCGCTAAACCTAGACAAATATTATGAAAAATGGAGCTTGGAGGTCGAGCTTGGAGAGGAGAAAGCTTAAGTAGTGTGGCTCGGGCATTCCATCGAACACCTTGTGTGCATAGGAGGTGAGTTAGAGCACCACCAAGCCCTCTCCCCCTCGGCCAGAGAAAAACAGAGCACTGAGGTGCTCTGCTCGCGAGCGAGGGGTATATATAGGCACCTCATTGGTCCCGGTTGGTGACATGAGCCTGGACTAAAGGGGAGCCTTTGGTCCCGGTTCAAGTCACGAACCGGGACCAATGGTGATGGGCCAGGAGCGAGGCCCATTGGTCCCGGTTCATCCCACCAATCGGGACCAATGGCCCACGTGGCCCGGCCGGCCCCCTGGGCTCACGAACCGGGACCAATGCCCACATTGGTCCTTGTTCTGGACTGAACCAGGACTAATGGGCTGACCCGGCCTGGACCAAAGCCCTGTTTTCTACTAATGTGTGCTTCCTCCTTATTGTCGATGAAGCCCTTCTGCGTCATCTTGTCCACTGCCCCTTCTCATAACCCC
>NC_041384.1:24675199-24686033 GCF_002162155.2 Triticum dicoccoides
AGGAACCCGAATGTGTTCGTGAATGTTTGTGCCACCACGTTGGATGGCAAAAAAGATCTGAACGCCTCGGCCCGAACATTTGCGGGTGTTTTAAGGCATGAGATGCCCTAGGTATGCAGTGCTCATAGCCTCATAGGGGACAGCGAGATGAGATCACCTTAGTCTGACTTGCACACTTACAAACTTACGTTCATCAACGTTCACGAATAAGTATAGAAATTACCCACATATACATGCATGTACGCATGTAGGTTATCACATTATTATTCAGTGACTTCTGCCTCGTCGACGGCCGGGAAACCAATAAACGACGCTGACACATTAAGGGATTCATGCATATCCCAGTTATTACACACTTGAAAGCTGAAACTTTTTTGAAAGCTGAAACTTGAAAGCAAATACTCCGTGAACATCAATATCGTCCTCATGCATGCTATTCTGCAGTTTATTAAAAGTCCAGGTCGGACCATCTGATGTTGACCTCACCTTGGCTGGTGTCAAGATTGAAGCTCTTCCAGATATGGGACGAGGCGCCCACCTCGTTGTCGCAGCCGGCGCACTCGTCGACAACCTTGGCGTTTAAGCCGATATTGGAAGTGTCAACGATGCGGATCGTCCTGCCGCACCGTGCCCCGCCTGCGTACCACTCCGAGGACAGCGACACCACGAACTCATCGTCGCTGTGGTACTGGCCGTCGCAAGATGCCGGCCCGCCGCCCCCCTCTCCTTCCTGGAAGCCGTTCACCGTCATCACCGCCGGAACGTTCTGTCGAAGCTCGAACTTACCTTCCACGGGGTGCCTGGAAAAGGCGCACGACACCTGCAGAAAAACTAGGATGCCGAAAATCACCGCGGCATTGGTCGTGCTTGCCATGGCAAGTGGCAACTGAGGCCGTGCTTGCGTTGATCAGCTAGCTAAGCCTGCTCTGTGCTCTTTGCTTTCACATGTCTGTTGGTTCGAGCTGCTAGTTTATATAGGCTCCTCTCCTGCTGCAGCCTGCAGACAAAGCGAGGGGCGACAACACGAGGTGCATGCCGTCCTCGTGTGTCTCGTCCAAGAATCTCGTCGAAAGCCTGCAGACAAAGCAGCGCCTCTCTCCCGATGTCAGGTACTCTTACGACCGGTAATTATATTCCAGTAATCCAACACTTACACAAAGGCTTACGTCAAGTTTTATGTAACCTTCCCTCGATAATCCTACACTTATACGAAATCTCTGAGGCAGAGTATCTGTATGAGTGGAAACCTATGACGCTTGGTTTGAAAGCTCACATAAGCATATAACTTTACAATCAGCAATCGGCAGATTCAGTTGTTAGGGCTTAATTAGGACTATGGATAGATGACTATGCAGACATTTGTGCCTTAAAACTACGGACAGGCGACCAAGCAGCGAGATACAGCAGCCAGGAAACATTACTCCGAGAGAATTCAATCTGCACGATCTCACTTCAATTCATACGATTTCTTATACTCCCTCCGTTCCAAAATAAGTGTCTCAACTTGAGTACAACTTTGTAGTAAAGTTAAGACACTTATTTTGGGACTGAAGGAGTAGTTAAAGTGTGTATTCCAGTTTCGAACTTACCAAATTGTTTATCTAGTTATATGTGATGCAATAAATTAGGAAAGAAAGACGATCAAATTCTCAGGGTTAAGGTGATCATACTGTACCATCATATAGTAAAAAAGGTC
Organism: Triticum dicoccoides; assembly: GCF_002162155.2. Taxonomy (NCBI): domain Eukaryota; kingdom Viridiplantae; phylum Streptophyta; class Magnoliopsida; order Poales; family Poaceae; genus Triticum; species Triticum dicoccoides. The sequence continues at coordinate 24,676,896 of NC_041384.1, forward strand.
TTTGCTTGAAACCAAGCCTTAGGAAACTGCCCACATAATCGTCTGTCTAGTTCTTTTTTGTAATTCTAGCATGTGATTGTTGTATAAGTTGTGCGCTGAAATGTTTGTAACGCCCCTAGACCAAAGTGAGTGATGAATTGGTAACACTTGGTTATTTCTAACGGTCTAATTTGAACATAAAAGCGAGTTGCAAATATCATAAAGTGCTTAGTATCAGAATTTAGAACCAGAGTGGAAATATTATATAGTGCTTAATATTACAAGTTCAAAAGCGAGTTGCAGACTACAAATAGATGGACGATCTCAAGGTACAAGACTGACAGCAATAGCCTCACGTGTAGCGACCCTGGTACCATCATCTTCAGGTGGTAAAGCGTTGGCACCTGTAAATGGATGTGGAGGTTGCATGTATGCATCATTAGCGAATCTCGCAATGTCGGGGCAGGGAATCCGACTGGTGGAGCCAACCCTAGGTCGACGGGGTTTGTTCTGGATGGTGACGAGCCACTAGGGGGGACGCGCGACTAGAGGGGGATGAATCGAGTACTTGGGCCTCTGTTGGTCGGCTGGCCCGAGTGGCATATTGGGGTAATTTCTAGGTCCAATAGGGGTATTTGCTAAAACTGAATCGTTTTGTTTTGAGGGGCTTGCCAGAATCGCCAAGTTTTCACGGTTCTGAAATACACTCTCAATTGGGGGTGATTCTAGACGATTCCTGGGGTAGATATGAGCTATTTTGCGATTGTGATTTTCCAGGCAGCGATTCTTCAGAATCGAGTCAAAAGAACTGGCCCTTATCACGGTTGTGTAACTTCTGCACCGTGGCATCATTCTCCCTCCCAGCAAGAATCCAGTCCACGGGTTCCATGTCATGCATGCACACGTACCAGCAGCAGCACCTTTGTCATCACCAGCAGCCATAACTTTGCCACCTATATCAACTATGGGAAGTTTATCTGATTTATAAGACGGAGTCAGATTAAATAGTTGATGGCCTGAAGAGTGAATAACCTGAAGAAAACAAATACTAAAAGGAATTTGTTCATGAAGAAGAATACAACAAACAGATGCTAGTTAAGTAGGAGTGACAATGCTTATAGATTCAGATTCTGCATTTGTAGACACCACCAAGTAAAAGCGCCAGCGATGTGTAATATTCCCTGCATGCCACCCGGCCAAGGATGGGTGGTTACTCGATCCAACTGATAACTCAGCAGTGACCGGAAATGTGTTACTCAGACAATGCTAGGATGGGCCATAATGTTCACATCTTGCCATCAGCTTTTATCATGTCACGATGCACTGGAGGCGGAGCTTTCTGCTTTAACGAAACGTTTGGCGCTGGCTGGAAAATGGAGTAATCATCCCATTCTAGTTGAGTCAGACTGTTTGGAGGCAATTGACTTGATAAAGAACAGGGACAGGTAGATCAAGATTCGCCTTCTTAATTCAAGAATTCAGACACAACATGGAAGGACAGAACACTTGTATTACTCATGTGCGTCGATGTCAAAACTCTGTAAGCTATATATATTGGTGAACTATGGTAGAACTCAAAAGTGCACTGTCGTCTGGTTATGGTCTGTACCTGAATACCTGATGAGGTAGTCAAACTGTAACCTGTTATATGAGTAATACAAGTATTTGTCGCAAAAAGGAGAATTGGGGAGCAATCATTTGTCAAAAATAAAACTAAACTGAATTTAACCTGCACTTAGTATTAACAAGTATAAATATACCTGCCACTTAGCATTTCAAAAGTTAACGGGCAGATCTGGATCTGGACAATGACATAGTAGTATTGAGAATGCGACTCCTGTATGGCTAGATCGTGGACCACCGTGCATAGAGGAACTTTTGCCTCTCGATTGTAACCCTATTCTTATGGAATAAAACTCTTTACCCTCGCAAAAAAAAATGACATAGTAGTGCCATATACTGTATACATGACAAGCCCGTGAGTACGGATTTGTCAGACCTTACTACTGATCTGACAACTGGGACTGGAAATTGGGGAATTCGGCCCGCTCAGATAAGCATCGCATATATGGTGTATGTATAAGAGTATACAGGGTTTTGACAATTCAGAGAACCCAACCTCATTATAGGTAGAATCAACTGAAGTTGCTAGCTTAAGCGACTAACTACGGCAATGCCTTAACGGTAACAGTGTAAGGAAACGGCCGTCTGAGCATCAGTGAAGGCAGAGAAGCGAGGAGAGCCATCAGATTCAACACTTCAATCATCTTCAGTCTTCAGTTAGACAGTGTTGACACGACCAGCCTCTACGAGCTGTGTGGTTGTGCGTGGTGCAACCAACCTGGATAAGGTTTTTTTTCTTTTTGCAGGGACCAACGTGGAACTTCAGTTTTGGATGACATTAGGAGATTAAAGGGCCCTTGTGATGTATTTGTGTGAATTATTAAAGGGGGGCTAAAATGCAAAGCTTCTGACTTGAAGATCCAAGTATTCTGGCCATGAACAAGAATAAATTTTAGAGAAATTCCATGAAAGGATTATAAGTTGTTGTTGATCCAAGTGTTGAGGGAATCTACTTTACTTTGCTTTGATCTGTATGCTACTATCTTGGGGGAACTTTCTGAAGATTTTATCATTTCTTTGCATCCAAACATTCGAGTATCCCATTATGAGAAAATCCATGGCAATGTCCTTGGGGACCAGATCATCTGTAAGAAGCATTTCATCAAACAAGGAGATTCCTCTTCTTTTGTGAGGAACCAAAGCATTTCATGAGCAGGATGTTAGCAACGATGCATCTCTTCATCTTCATGCCTGGTTGTGCTTGAGCAATGCTACACGCACGTCCCACGGATCGGCTGACTAACCTCGCTTTTGCGTTTGGCCGGTATATGTAGCCTCAGCTCGTGACACCAGTACATCACCATTAATGTCCAGCAGATCGGGCAGATCTGGATCTTTTTTTTTGTTTGTCCATACGTAATCTGCAATACTGAGCAAAAAATGTCAGCTTCTACTCAACACAAGTTCATGGGCAAGAATTCCACGGTAACAAGTAACAACACAGGATGCCACTTAGCATTTCAAAACCGTGGAGTCTCGTACAGATGACAGGTCCATGCGTGTGCAGACCTGTCAGACCTTACTACTAATCCGACAAGCAAGGGAAGAAACCACACTCAAATTCGGACAGGAAATTGGGGAATTCAGCCCCTGTCAGATGAGAATCGCACATATGGTGTATATATACGACTATATAGGATTTTGACAATTCAGAGAACCCAGCCTCTTTGCAGGTAGAATCAAGTTAAGCAACCAGCTTAAGTGACTAACTACGGCAGCGCCTTAACGGTAACTGTGTGAGGAAGCGATCTAGGCCGTCTGAGCAGCGTTGAAGGCGGAGAAGCGAGAACAGCCGTCAGATTCGACACTTGAGGCATCTTCAGTCTTCAGTTGAACAGTGCCGACATGACCAGTCTCTACGACCTGTGTGGTTGTGCGTGGAACCAACATGGATAAGTATTATCTCAATCTTTCTTCTTGGCCTCAAGAAATGCTGTGATCTAAAAAATTTGCACACAGGAAAAGAAAAGCATCGGCATAGCAAAACGATGTACTCCTTACCTTATTCGCTGTATGTTTCATATTCAGCATAGTCGCCCGTCCTCTTTAGTGCCAAAAATAAAAAAAATGGCCTACTGTCAGAAAGTGTTGTGCCCCATCGCCTAATACCACTCGTTCAATATAAATATTTTTTGGGACAAAAGCTTCAGCCCAGCTTTTTACTTAGAGCTCAAAGTTCAGTTAGTGAAGCAGCAAAAGTAAAATGTAAACCCGAGACCACATAGAGGCAAACTCCCCAAAAACATAAACTCCAAGTGCAGAAAATGTAGAAGCAGCAGCGTCTTCAGTTCAACTCCACAAGGACTACTCACTGAATCTTGGCACAAGAATAATTTATCATACCGGTCAATATAAGTAGCTCAGAGCTAGCATAGTGGTAGCAACCAAGCAGGTCAAGGAGAGAAATCTGCAACAAATATGCAGCAAGAAAACAGCTCAACACAGACCACTGGTCTAGTTACACACTCATTCTCCTTCAGCAAGGTTGGTTTTTAATCGGTCTTACAATAATAGTAACTCATGCCATTATTAATAGCCAGAAAAAAGATCTGCATTTTGGTTGCTCCACACATATCAGATTCTTTGCTTGATGTTTCTCCAAACAGGACTCTCCTAAAGTCCAGGCTTAAATTTATCAATGCCTGTGCCATTAAGTAAATTGTGAAGGTCGATCCGTATTCCAGCACACACTAAGAGCTGCATGATTGTTGCATACACTTCAGTAACCCACTGCATTCTTCTACCAACATTTTCTCTTCTATTCGAGATCAAAGAGCAGGGTTCGAAATCCGGCCAGCTAGCGTTGGAGCTACAGTTCTATTTTCTGCTACTTATGATCTTTTCAATCCCTTTTTGCTCCTGTATGTTGTTTGATGTTGAAAACTCTAGAGAGTTTCAACGAAAGAGAGAATTTGTTCAGATTAGGAATAGTAACCAGCCCTGCTCCAGAAAGAATTTGGCCACATATAGAACATAATTGAGTGACTTTGACAGTACCGTACGTGTGGTTGCAGTCAGGCAACTAGTTGAGTGGCTGGTGACTCCCTCCACAGTCTGGCCACAAACTTGTATGAACCAGACTTGAGCGAATTCCCTGAAGGATGGGTACTTTTGCCATAGACACCATGAGTCTGTATGCACTGCTTTTCCAGCGAGACAGCTCGTTCATCCAGCATGTGTCGCGCAACCAATCTCTTGCTCACACTCATATGTATAAGCATCTTTTCATTCTTTGCAAGTGGTGCAGTACAAAACCAGCATGAGCATGCCCATGGTGGCGGCTGCATCCCCGCTGAGAGGGCCGCCTTGCTCTCCTTCAAAAAGGGCATTACAAGCGACAACGCCAACCGCCTCGCCTCGTGGCACGGACTGGACTGCTGCCGGTGGAGAGGCATCAGTTGCAGCAACCGAACTGGCCATGTCATCAAGCTTCATCTTCACAATCCGGATGTGACGTTCGACCCCACTGGGTTCTATGATGCATATGAAGATGCCAATGCTTTGTTCGGCGAGATAAGTCCCTCTCTACTTTCCTTGAAGCATCTAGAGCACCTGGACCTTAGCATGAACTGTTTACTAGGGCCAAATAACCATGTTCCTCATTTACTGGGCTCCATGGGGAACTTGAGATACCTTAACCTCTCTGGCATACCATTCAACGGTAGAGTGCCTTCTCAGCTTGGTAATCTGTCAAAGTTGCAGTATCTTGACCTTGGCCAAACTGGTGGATATTCAGATTCAGATATGTACTCAACGGATATCACCTGGTTAAGAAAGCTATCTTTCCTGAAGTTCCTTAGCATGAGGGGAATAACACTAAAAGGGATAGCTGACTGGCCTCATACCCTGAATATGATTCCATCTCTGAGGGTTATTGATCTTTCTGCTTGTTCACTTGATGGTGCAAACCAATCACTTCCGCACCTTAATCTCACAAAACTTGAGAAGCTTGACCTCTCCGGGAATTACTTTGAGCACTCACTTGGATCTTGCTGGTTTTGGAAAGCCACAAGCCTCAACTATCTCGATCTTGGGTGGAACTTACTATTCGGCAAGTTCCCTGACACACTAGAAAATATGACGTCCCTTCAAGTCCTTGATGTTTCACATAATTGGAACGTGGACTTGATGATGACAGGAAAACTTAAGACTCCTTGCAGTTTGGAAATCATTGACCTCTCTGATATTTGCATGAACGGAGTCTTTCAGGTGTTGCTGGAGAGTTTGCCACAATGCACATGGAAAAAATTGAAGGAGTTGGATTTAAGTTCCAACAATATCACTGGAACTCTGCCAAACTTTATCAGTGACTTCATGAGGTTGAGCATACTAAGCCTCTCCATAAACAACCTTGTTGGACCTATACCACCACAGATTGGGAATTTGACATGTCTGACTTCTTTAGACCTCTCCAACAATCACCTCAATGGAAATATACCACCTGAACTCGGTGCCCTTACCACTTTGACTTATTTGGACATAAGTATTAACGACCTCACCGGGTGTATACCACCCGAGCTTGGGAATTTGAGGTTTTTGACCACTCTTTACCTCCGGGCCAACAAAATTGCTGGACCTGTACCACCACATCTTGGAAATTTGACCTATCTAACCTACCTTGAGCTCAGCTACAATCACCTCACCGGAAGTATACCAGCTGAGCTTGGGAATTTGATGTATTTGACTGCACTTGACCTCTCGAATAACAACATCACTGCTCCTATACCACCAGAGCTTATGCATTCAACTAGCCTCACTACCGGAATCGCACCCTATGCCGACGGTCAGGGCCGTCGGCATAGCCCTGAAAGGCCGTCGGGACAAGCCTATGCCGACGGCAACCGTCGGCATAGGGCCGTCGGCAACATATCCGTCGGCGTAGCCAGGAATGCCGTCGGCATAGGACCTATCCCGACGGCGTCCGTACATCTATGCCGACGGCCCCGGCCGTCGGCAACGTTATCTCCTAATGGCGGCCGCCGTCAAGTGCTGACCAATGCTTGCTCGCCACGTGGCAGGTCTGTGCCGACGGTCTGGCCGTCGGCATATCTGTCGGCTTAGGTTGAAACTATGCCGACGGCTAGACCGTCGGCATAGACCTGCCACGTGGCAGCCACTGGGAGCTCCTGGAGCAGGCCTATGCCGACGGCCTAGCCGTCGGCTTAGTTTGAAACTATGCCGACGGCTAAGCCGTCGGCGTAGGCCTGCCACGTGGCAGCCACTAGGAGCTCACGGCAGCTCTATGCCGACGACCTAGCCGTCGGCATAGTTTCTGTCTGTTTTTTTTCTTTTTCCTGTTTTGTTTCAGCTCAATTCATTTGAATATATACAGCACACAACAAATATATGCATCACATAACAGCTGGCCCAGCAGCATATCACAGAACAAATTCATCATCACATAACACCACGGAGGTCGTCACCGCCAAGACCGCCGAAGCCCAGGTCGTCACTGCTAGCGGCAACGCTACCGCCAAGACCGCCTCCTCCTCCGCCTCCGCCACCGTGGATCGGAGTGGTCGGGCTCCGTGTCTTCGGAGTGCTGCGAAGACCACCGCCAACTGTAGATCCACCTGTTCCCTGGATGTTGAAAAGACATATGCACGGGATATATGACTGTGTTGAAAGGCATGACATGCTTTGGGTGAATAGATTGGGGATGAACTAACCGGCGAGGGGCCAGCGGTCTGTGCCACAAACTCCTCAAAGCTCATTAGCACTGGTTGTGCTGGAGGGCATTGTGCTGGAGGGAACTGAGGACACCTGCCAGCCGCCATATCTTGAAAAGCCTGTTGCATCTGGCTATCCCTCTGCACTTGGTGTTCATAAAGCCTCTGATGCCACGCCATGGTCTCCTGGCGTGTGTACTCCATGTAGGCCTACGGTATGACATGATGGAACTCATAAAACTACTAAATGCAGAAAATGTAGTGAGAAATGAAGATAAGAGGGAAAATACTTACAGATTGTTGCTCCTGAAAGAGGTACTGTGTACTAATCACTGGCTGGCTCGTGCGCTGGCTCAGGCTCGGGTCGATCCGACGAAGCTGTGTGTAGGAGATACTAGGAGTGATCACAGCATCGAGAACCGCCTCCCGGCCGTGCTCCTTGAGCCCCATCCTCACCACCGCCATGTCGTCCAGAGGCGCCGCAATGGCGTCAGGTGTGTCAGGATGTAACTCCAGATACGCTTCGGAGTAGGCCTTCTTCCTCTCTGCGGTCTTCTTGCCATAGTACTTGGGCTCGCCAGGCTTGGGGTCCTTCTGCGTATGGGCGATCTCCCACGCCTGCATGTGTGAGAGCGGCCGCTTCAGTTTCTCCTCCTGCACCACCAAACAGAGGTTAGTCATACATAAGAAAGTGATGGTAAATAGAAGAAGAAGAATGTTTAATGGGGTTAGTCATACATTAACTGCCTTGTGGAGATAGTGGTTTCGGTTTCCCCGAGCATGTACTCCCTCCGTCCCTCGGTTAGCCTTATTTTTGGTTCTCATAGCCGCCCAGGCTCCAGCCTCATCACACCAAAGATCCACCAGTGCCGCCCAGGACTCGTCTTTTCCATAACACCAATTTGGACACACCTACATAATAAAAGCATAATGGCATGTAGGTGTGTCCAAATTGGTGTTATGGAAGCATAAAGCATAAAGCATAATGTACCACAAGGTAATGAAAGCATAATGAAAGCATAATATATGAAAGCATAATGAAAAATCTTTTATACTTACCGCCAAGAACTCGGGCCTCTCCAAGGTAATGCCCATCCTCCGCGCTTCTTCCTTGGTCATCTTCACACCAAGATAGTCGTGGTAGTATGTGGAGATGGCCACATAGCGCACCTCGTACTGCATCTGGCGGGCCTTCTTCTTGCATTGGCGCAGCACAATCTGGTCCGCTCTAGCCCTATGCTCCGGAAGAACTCGATAGAATTTCTACAATCATGCATGAAACAAGAATGGGAGAAGCCATGAGTTAAATCATTCATGAAACTAGAATGGACTTGTGCTTCTGAAGAGAACTCACCCAGAAAGTAGTGATCACGGCCTTGGCATGGGTCTCATGGTCCACGTGACGGGCCGCTTCCCAGTGGTCCCAGCTCATGGCCAAAACCCGACGGTCCGGCTGCCTGACTGGATCAGGACAGTACAACCCCGGCCAATATAACTTCAGCAAGACGGTGATGAGGCCGTTGGGAATACGGACCCCTTTAGAATATATCCAGTTGCTGCAAAAGAATGAACTATTAGCATGTCACAAGAAAAATAAATAACAACCGGAATAAGCATGTGACAAGCAACATAATGAACCACTTACTCTTTTCCCGTGGGCTCAATGAGACACTTCTTCTCCTCAGTAGCAGGAACCTGCTTTGGTAGCTTTGCGTTGCCACGCAGCCACCCCTTCATGTCAACCCCCTTCCCGTCACCACCATCATCCCCGCCACCACCCTCCTCCTCACCTGCCTCCCCCTCCCCAACCTCCTCCCCAACCTCCTCCTCCTCCTCCTCCTCCTCCTCCTCCTCGCCTGCCTCCTCC
>NC_041384.1:24686163-24691393 GCF_002162155.2 Triticum dicoccoides
TCCACCACCTCCTCCTCCTCCTCCTCCTCCTCCTCCTCGCCTGCCTCACTAGAGGAGGGTACCTCACTAGAGGAGGGCCTCGAAGACAACACCCCTAAGTCGGTGAGGGTGCGCTCTTTCTGGCCGCGACCCCCTGTAGTGGCTCTCCCCCCAGCACCTCGTCCTCTAGAGGCTCTCCCCCCGACCCCTCCTCCTCTAGGGGCACCTCTCCCTCGACCTCCCTGTGAGGAGTCATCGTCAAGTAGCCGAGGGGGAGGATTACGTGCTCGACCACTCCGACTAGGCAGGCCGACGACCTTGCGTAGGAAACCCACGCCGTCGGCCTTCCCCTTGCCCATGTTCCACGGACCTGCATTGAAAAGAGAAAAGGCAATTAGTAAATTAATGAAATGAAGGAAAAGGCATGATAATAAACACATTAATAAAAATGCATAAAAAGGCATATTCCTAAACTATAGAAAAAAATACTTGAAACGTACATCTGCTAGAACCCATATGAATCATCACTGTTGTAACCTCTTTCTCGGTCCGTCTCATCATCACTATCAATCATATCATCTTCATTGTCCAACGGAGGTGGAGGCTCTTCCTCGTCGTCAGCGTCTTCATTTAACTTTTCTAGCATAAGTATGTCATTTTCATTGACGATGGTCTCACCATCATTCCGTGCATCGTGGAAGTTTGGGTCCACATCATCATCACCCAATGGTCTAGCGTCATCGTTTCTAACCACATCATCATCATCATCATCATCATCATCATCAGGTTGCTCTTGATAGAACACTCCCTCGTATGTCATGGGGTTAATGTTGTAGTAATAGTCTTCATTCGGGTCTGGTAGCTTACCATGTGGCGACACCTTGAACACAACTTCCCAACCCTTTAGATACACTTTCTGGCATGGGTAAGGCAGAAAATATACTTGTGTAGCTTGGGTAGCCGCAATGAAGAGATCGGCTCCGGCATAGACGGTTGATGGTTTAACTTCGACCAAACCAATGGAAGGCGTATGTTTTACCCCCTCCCGCGGATCGAACCATCGGCATTTGAACAAAGGCAGACTTAGGGTCTCACGCCCCTGGAGGAATTTAACCTCGTATATATTTTGTACCCTTTCGTAGTAGTCTACTGAATTTTGACCAGGGGTGTACACTCCAGTATTTATAGTTTTGGGATCGGGGCGGCTGTTTTGGTGCTCCTCTGTATGGAAGCGATACCCATTCACATCATACTTTTTACATGTCATGACGGCAGGGTCAAAACCCATGGAAACCCATCTCAATTCATCATCCATAGATATGTTCAGATCTTTTCCCTACAAGTATAATGGAAATTGTTGCGTGCATTAGTTCGGTTAACTAATAAATGTTGAAGTAGGTATTTAATAGGGGAGTGTGGAAAATTACTTTCTCCATGAACCAAGCAACAAAACTTTTACGTCCAGGGTTTCCATGACGGAGAAGAGTAAGTGCCTCCGCCTCAGTAGGAGGATTCACTCCCGTCCATTCCTCTTGAACGAAATCACTAAAAAAACATAAGCGGTGTTAGACCGGGACTAAGTGAACATGAAACATGATGATGTGGAAGACATAAAGGAATGGTGTAGTGGTATTACCTCATCCACACTTCCTCAACTTCCTTGATGTTGTGCAAGATATAGAACATGAGGTCCTCCCACTCTTGTCGTGGCATGTTATAAGATTTCGAGGCCCCACCCCTCCCACCTTGCGCGTTGAATAGATCGAGCCTGGGTTGATACTTGGGCTCTTCTATATTGTATCGAGGCACCTTGTTATGCAGATGGGGAACGTGGTCTGGATAGTATGATGTCCTGAGGTCTGACACCTCCTCTAGGATAACTGCCTCAGCTATGGAAGCTTCAATCTTAGCTTTGTTTCCACATTTCCGTCGGAGATGCTTGTTCTGCCTCTCAGGGCCGTACTGCCAGCGATTTTGCACAGGGCCCCCCAACAATACCTCGTTCGCGAGGTGCAGAATGAGATGTGTCATCGGAGTAAAGAAGCCTGGTGGAAAGATCTTCTCTAGCTTGACTATCAACTCCGGTTCCTTCTTATGCAATTTTTCAATCACCTCTTTACTTACTTCTTTAGCACAGAGCGTGCGGAAGAAATGGCTAAGCTCGGCAAGCACTCGCCAGACATGCTTGGGGACATAGCCTCGAACCATCACCGGCATTATCCGCTCAATCCATGCATGGTAGTCATGACTCTTCAGGCTGGTCACTTTGCCCGTTGAAAGATTGACTCCCTTACTTATATTCGATGCATAACCATCGGTGAACTTCAAAATTTGTTTTAGCCAGATAAGTACTTCTTTTTTTTCTGGCGGTTTAAGGACAAAGTCAGCATCTAGCTTGAACCAGTTTTTTCGACCGCCTGTGGGAGGCTTCATGTTCAGGCGTGGTCTATCACAAATTCTCTATTGATCGGCTCTAGCTTTTACGTTATCCTTCGTCTTATCAGGAATGTTGAGGATCATGTGGAAAAGTGACTCTGCCACATTCTTTTCGGTGTGCATCACATCAATATTGTAAGGAAGTTTGAGGTCCTTGAAATAGGGAAGCAGCGAGAAGGGGGTAATGTGCGTCCAGTTGTGCGTCTCACCATATCCCTTGAAGCCTTTGGCTTTGGCTTTGCCTTTGCCTTTGACTTTAGGCTTGAGAGCTTTTAGCTGAGCAAGAACATCTGCCCCCGAAAATGTTGGAATCTCGGTTACTTCATGAACAACCCGGCCTTTCGTGAAGTTCTTCTTGTCTTCCCTGTCTGGATGATCTCGAGGGAGGAACTATCGATGGAGGTCAAAGGCTACATACTTGCCACCCTTACTCAGCCAAATCATTCGCAGAGTCTGCATGCACACTGGGCATGGCATCTTACCACTTGTACACCATCCGCAGAATAGAGCATAGCCGGGAAAGTCATGCATGCAATAGTGCAACCAAACTTTCATCAAGAAATTTCTCTGCAGATCCCGGTCGTATGTCAACCTCGGAAAGTACCAAGAATGGTGCAAAGCATCCACAAGCGGCTGCATAAACACACCCAATTGCTTCCCCAGGTAGTCAGGCCCCGGAATGATGAGCGACAAGAACATGGTCTTCCGTTGCATTAGGGCACCGGGAGGAAGATTGAGCGGAATTACAAACACAGACCAGCAGCTGTATGGATTGGACGACATACCATATGGATTCAACCGATCACCTGATATGGCTATTCTGACATTCCCAGCCTCGGCTGCTTCCTCTGACTTCCATGCTTCCCCTCCCGATGGATGTATGATTATTTTTGGATTGTACCTTATACCTTCCTTGTGCCACTTCATCATTTTGGCAGACTCCTTCGTGATGAAAAGGCGCTGCAGTCTTTTTATAAAATCAAGATACCGAAGAACCTTAACGGGGATGGTTAGCTGCTTTTTCTCACCATCCTCACCGACCACCTCAATGTACCGAGACGAACCGCACTTCCTACAGTACTTGTCATCCACATACTCGTGCCTAAACAAAAGGCAATTCTTCGGGCAAACATCTATTTTCTCATAATCCATAGAGAGTGCCTTCATGATTTTCTTTGTATCGTACATGCTTTTCGGAAGTTCATGACCCTCAGGGAGGCTGTTAGCCCATACTCCCAGGAATGCTTCGAAGCATTTCTGGCTACAGCCGTACTTAGCCTTCACCGCAATCAGTTGCGAGATGGCATCCAGCTGAGATATTTTCGCACCCGCATAAAGAGGTTTCTTCGACGAGGCCAAGACCTCCAAGAAGGCCTTTGCGGTTGCCTCCGGCTCCTCCGGTTCATTCTCTGAAGGTGTCGCTTTTGTCGTTTCTGCAACAATGACATCATCTAGCATGTCCCTGACCCCGTCGTCCTCATATCCATCGATGCGTTGTCGCATCACCTCCTCTCTACCACTGTCCTGCTCGGCTATGTTTATCGGCGGCATGTCAAAGTTTGGCATATATCCGTGCGTGCAAAGGTGCTCACTCATGTCCGTCTGATTTCTACGGTGACGTCTGGCACATCTCGCACAGGGGCATGATGGGATAATTCTCATTGGACGACGGAATATCTCCTTCAAATACACATCGGTTTTCGCGATCCACTCTGATGTTACTCGATTCCGACGGATAAAACCACTGTACATCCACTGATTATCTGCCATCCTCTGCTTTTTTGCAACCCACACAACATAGTTAAGGATTCACTTAAATTAATGGCATCAAATTTTCAGTTTCTACCGCGTTTAATCCACATACATCTCTAATAGGTAAAGATGGGTCCTAATCCCACCAGAGGATGTGTAGATTGAGTACATTCTCCATTCTACCCCGTTCCGAGACAAAATTTCGGCAGCACCTCCCCGCTATTCTCCAGATACACGTCTCGGCAAATAGCCGAGAGAATGTGCTCCGGAGAACAATGGGGAGGCGCCGCCGAAATCCTGTCTCAGAACGGGGTAGAACATGGGGAACATACCCAGTCTACACATCCTCGGGCTGTCCGTGGAAAACGCTGGACAATCCGAAAGAGCTGCGGTGATAAATATGCAATTGAATGCATATTTATCGATGCAACCCTTTTGGACGGGAGACGCCTAGGTTACGCCAGTTGACTTGAGAATGAAATCTAGTGACATCAAAAAATGGAGGAGATGGACTTGTAGCTCACCTTCGGCTGTAGGGGAAGGAGTCGAACAACAGAGGGATGCTCAGGGAACAACGCGTCGGACGACGGTCACTTTAATGAAATGCAACACCACAAAGCCTGCAAATTCCATCGGACTACGGTCAATTTATTTTTGCATCATGTAGGCAAAAAAACTAAAAACATTAACAATATATTCATCATCGTCATCACATATTCATCATCATCATTATCACCTATTCGTCATAATCATTGATTAATCCATCGAACCAATTTTTTTGCAAGATATGCAACATATAGCATCTCATCTAACTAATTTTTTTTACTACATACTAACTATCTAACTATCTATCTAACTATCTACCTATCTAACTATCTATATAACTATCTATCTAACTAGGTATCTAACTATCTAAATATCTATCTAAATACCTATCTAACTAGCTACAAAATTACTAAAAAAACACTAAAAATACATAAAATTTTCACCTTCGAGAGGGCCGGCCGGAGTTGGGGCGGGGAGGCGCGGAGTCGGGGCGGGGAGGCCGGCGGGGGGTCGGGGC
>NC_041384.1:24691868-24692853 GCF_002162155.2 Triticum dicoccoides
CGCCGGCGGGGGCGTGCTCGGGGCGGGGCTGCGCGGGCGGTGGCGTGCTCAGGGCGGGCGGCGGAGGAGGTGGGCAGCGGCGGTTGGGGTCGGGGTCGGGTGCGGTTGAGGAATAAAATGAGTGGAGGAGGTCGGGTGCGGTGCGGATAAAGTTGGCCCTATGCCGACGGCATGGCCGTCGGCATAGGCCTGGGCCCACACGTCAGCAGCCGCGGGAGTTGATAACGTGCACATATTATGCCGACGGCCCGGCCGTCGGCATAGATGGGAGGCCTATGCCGACGGCTAGGCTGTCGGCATATATGCAAACCACAATTTTTGTTAAAATAGTCCCACCTCGCCGAGGGGAAAGCAATTTGACATGTTTAAATAGTTCACTAATCCATACGTTACAAGCTCCGGTATTCATTAGACTTATATGAAGAAAACGGACAATTACTCTAAAACTTTCAGTGCCCGGGCAGCCGGCCCGGTGCCCGGGCACTAAAGGTTTCAGAGTGATAGTACGTTTTCAATGATGAATACTGGAGTTTTTAATCAATTCAATTATTACATTTTTAGATTTTTAGTTTACTGTCTGTGTGGGACCCGGTACCCGGTGCGACGACCGTGACACCGGGACCCTGGGAGGTTAGGCGCTACGGGGGCCGTAGGGGGTAGCAATGCCACTGGAGCATCGCACCGGGACCTCATACATGCCGTATAGTGTGCTGGCATGTCCGAAGAGGCGACACGCGTCTCCGGGGTGTGCCCCCTCACACGGACGGCGCCGCCACCGGCACCTGAAGGGGGGGAACGGACGCGTCGGGTCTACACGGAGGGGATCTTACTATGGGTTTGGGCCGGATGTTGCTCTAAAGTGTTCATATGGGCTGACCTAACACGACCGGGTGGATAGTTCCACTGGTCAAAACGCGTCCGTGCAAAGTCAAAGGGCTAGATCCCGTGGTCAAACGCTACAGGGTTAGGCGGGACGGGGGCCGTG
>NC_041384.1:24694131-24723644 GCF_002162155.2 Triticum dicoccoides
TGCACGGACGGGTTTTGACCAGTGGAACTATCCACCCGGTCGTGTTAGGTCAGCCCATACGAACACTTTAGAGCAACATCCGGGCCAAACCCACAGTAAGATCCCCTCCGTGTAGACTCGACGCGTCCGTTTCCCCCTTCAGGTGCCGGCGGCGGCGCCGTCCGTGTGAGGGGGCATACCCCGGAGACGCGTGCCGCCTCTAATTTGGACATGGCACCACACCACGCCGCATGTATGAGGGCCCGGTGCGACGCTCCGGTGGTATTGCTATCCCCCAGGGCCCCCGTCCCGCCTCTTCAGACATGGCACCACACCACCCCGCATGTATGAGGGCCCGGTTAGACGGGAGGGTGTACCTGGGGGGTAGCAATGCCGCTAGGTGTTGCTTTGGGCCCTCCTACGGTTGTGAAAGCGTGGTGGCTAACGCAGGCACCAGGCACGCAGCTCCGGGGTGTGCCCCCCATCTCCGGCGTCGCTGTGGGGCACGGCGCGGCGATAGCAACGTCCGTGAGGGGGCCAATCGATATACCATCTGGGTATGTTTTTTTTTGTGTTAGACAAGGCACATTTATGTTGTGAAAAAAACAGGGAAAAGTAAATAAAAATAAGTAAAAAAAATAAAAATAAATAAATAAATAGAGATATGCCGACGGCAAGGCCGTCGGCATACCTGCGCACATGGCCACGGATCGGTGACGTGCCTAAGGGCGCGGATCGGTGATGTGGCAACATCCATGGGCCAGACCTATGCCGACGGCCAGGCCGTCAGCATAGATTTGCCACCCCACGGACAGGCGAGCGACGCGGATCGATGACGTGGCGGGCGACGCGGATCAATGACGTGGCGGGCGACGCGGATCAATGACGTGGCGGGCGACGCGGATCAATGACGTGGCGGGCGACGCGGATCGATGACGTGGCGTCTATGCCGACGGCCGCCGTTAGCCCGTCGGCGTAGATTGACGCCGTCAAAAGGCCGTCTCCGTCCGGGTAGCCGGGCCCACGAGCTATGCCGACGGCCTTCTCTATGCCGACGGCCACCGTAGGCATATTTCTATCGACGCTGACGGGTGAGCTTTGCTGACGGGGGCCGTCGGCATAGATTGATATACGCTGACGGCTTTTCTATGCCGGCGGCCTGGGCTGGGCCTTCGGGATAGGCCAATCTATGCCGATGGGGCCCGTCGGCATAGGTTCGGCCGTCGGCATCGCCAGTTATTCTGGTAGTGCCTAGCCTATCTAGACCTCTCCAACAATCATCTCAATGGAAGTGTACCCACTGAAATAGGTTCTCTTATTAATCTGATCTATCTGGACCTAAGGAACAATAGATTTATTGGTGTGATCACGGAAGAACACTTTGCAAATCTAACAAGTTTAAACAAAATAGACTTGTCTTCCAACAATTTGAAGATTGTACTGAATTCAGATTGGTGCCCTCCCTTTACGTTGGACTTTGCATGGTTTCGATCTTGCCAGATTGGTCCTCTTTTTCCACCTTGGCTTCAACGGCTGAAAACCAATGCACTTGACATTTCAAGCAACGCTCTTAAGGGCGAGATTTCTGATTGGTTTTGGCCTGCATTTTCAAATGCCACATATATGTACATCTCTAACAACCAAATAAGTGGCAGCTTGCCAACACATCTGGATGGCATGGCTTTCGATCAGCTCTATCTCAGTTCCAACTGGCTTACTGGACCAATACCTACTTTGCCAATAAATATCACCCTATTAGACATCTCCAACAATACATTTTCAGAAACAATACCATCAAACCTTGAAGCCTCACAACTTGAAGTATTGTGTATGCATTCAAATCAAATTGGTGGCTACATTCCAGAATCCATTTGCAAATTGGAACAACTAAAGTATCTGGATTTGTCGAACAATAATTTGGAGGATGGAATTCCTCAATGTCCTGACATCCACAATATAGAATATCTAATACTCAGCAACAACAGTTTATCAGGAAAAATTCCAGCACTTTTAGAGAACAACACACGTCTGCAGTTTTTGGATCTGGCATGGAATAACTTCTCTGGAAGATTGCCTACATGGATATGGAAGCTGGCCAATTTACGTTTTCTCATACTGAGCCACAATAAATTTTCTGATAGTATTCCAGTCGACGTAACAAAGCTTGTGCGCCTTCAATACTTGGATTTATCAGGCAATAGGTTCTTTGGTGCAATACCTTGTCATCTGTCGAACCTAACATTTAGGAGAACATTACAAGAGGAATACATGGATACGTATGATCTTCTCCTACATGATCCCAGTGAATTTGCGATCGGAATTGGGCCTCAAGAACTAGGACAAATATTGTCAGTAAATACAAAAGGCCAGCATCTTATATATCACAGGACACTTGAATATTTTGTGGGCATTGATTTATCATGCAACTCCTTGACTGGTGAAATTCCTACAGACATCACTTCACTTGATGCACTAGTGAATTTGAATTTATCATCAAACCAGTTGAGTGGACAAATTCCAAACATGATTGGCGCCATGCAGTCATTAGAATCACTCGACCTCTCTCAGAATAAGCTTTCTGGTGAAATCCCATCGAGCTTGTCAAATCTGACATCTCTGAGCTACCTGGACCTGTCCTACAACAGTTTGTCTGGCAGGATACCCTCTGGCCCCCAACTTGACACCCTCAGTGCTGAAAACCAGTCACTTATGTACATCTGCAACAGTGGACTTTGTGGGCCTCCTGTCCACAAGAATTGTTCAGGAAATGATCCTTCCATCCGTGGCGATCTCGAAAGCAGCAAGGCAGAATTTGAGCCATTGACCTTTTATTTTGGTCTTGTGCTGGGATTTGTGGTGGGGCTTTGGATGGTGTTTTGTGCACTGCTGTTCAAGAAGACATGGAGAATTGCTTGTTTCCGGCTCTTCGACGAGGTGTACGATCAAGTCTATGTATTTGTGGTTGTGAAGTGGGCAAGCTTCGCAAAGAAAATAGATGAAGACTAACCAATTTCTCTTAAGGAGGTAGTGTTTGTACTGCAACGTATTGAATGAGAGCTCTGGACTATTAACCAGGGTGTGGAAAACCTCCAGCAACATATGTTATATCGTGCGCCTTGTTTGTACCCTCTAAATAAGATGAAGATGTCTAGTTGTTGTGACGCATTTATGACTTTACTATTGTCGAACTATTGTGGTAAATGTAAGACCTCAGAATTGTTTAGTTATTCAGATACATGTAGGACCTTACTATTCTTCTGGGTTGTAATAATCATGGGGGTCTTCCCCTGAATAATTTCAACACTTTTCTGTTGTAGACATCCCTGCAAAACTTCAGTTTATAAACTTGTAGCTGTAATCTGTGATACTTTATTCCAGCGGCCCCCTGGCCCCAACATAGCTCCGCCACTGCTGAATACAACTAAAGGTGGCCGATGAGGCGATGAGCGGACAAAAGAGTTGAATACAACTAAAGGAGCCTGATGAAAAACTTTGGACCGTAATATTTGGGGAGCGACAGCCGGGGCCTGCCCTCAGATTAAATAGTTGATGGCCTGAAGAGCGGATAATCTGAAGAAGACAAATACTAAAAGGACTATTTATGAAGAAGAATGCAACAAACTGATGCTAGTTAAGTAGGAGTAACAATGATGGGTGAAACTGAACACATATGGTACTCAGCAGTGGCCAGGGGCCATAATGTTCACATCTTGCCATCAGCTTTTATCATGTCACGATGCACTGGAGGCAGAGATTCTGCTTTAATTGAAAGTTTGGCGCTGGCTAGATAATGGAGTAATCTTCCCATTGTAGTTGAGTGACTCAACTTGACTCAGACTGTTTGGAAACAGAGATAGATGAAGATTTGCTTTCTTAATTCATGAATTCGGACACAGCATGGCAGGACAGAACACTAGTATTACTCATGTGCGTTGATGTCAAAACTCTGTAAAGCTATATACTGGTGATCTATGGTAGAACTCAACAGCGCACTGTCGTCTTGTTAGGTGGTCAAACTGAATTTAACCTGTCATATGAGTAATACAAGTATTTGACGCAAAAAGGGAAATCGGGGAGCAATCCTTTGTCAAAAAGAAAAGGTAATCCCGACACGGTGCATGGGCAATTATTTTTGGTGGCGATTATTTTTCAGTCTACTTTGACTTTGGTGGCGATTGCTGAGTTATTCTGCCTGATGGATAAGCTTCTGACAATTAAGTGAAGTAGCTAGCTTAAGTGACTAACTACGGGTGAAGCTTATCCTTAACAAAAGATGCAATGAAGTGTCACGCCTGATGCTGTACGTTGGCGCAACTCAAGTGTGTGTGAGTTAATTAGGTGTGGGTGTGGGGCTGCGTGCCAGCTGGGGTGAGAGTACTTAGTCTGGGGTGCCTCCAAATGTGTGCAGTAGAAATATCATTGAGTGCGCAATCCACAAAATGTTGAATTTAACAAGATTTAGACTCGGGCATGTGTAATTGGTTATTCTAAATGACGGGTATACAGAGAAATAAGTAAGAGAAATGATTGAAGAGAAATTAGCTACTCCCTCTGTTCCTAAGTACAAGACCTTTTAGGGATTTCACTATAGACTATATACGGAGCAAAATAAATGAATCTACACTCTAAAGTATGTTTATATACATTCGTATGTAGTTTGTAGTGAAATATCTAAAAGGTCTTATATTTAGGAACGGAGGGAGTAACCAGCAATTGCTCCAGAAGGTGCTATCTCTTCCGAAATTGGGTTTTCCATCATCCTGTGCACCAACTTCCAAACCAAAATTGGCACAACAATCATCTAACAAACAATGTTCTGGTGTAGTCACTCACTCGTTCCCCTTCAGCAAGGTCAGTTATTAATTAAGACTGCAAATAGGACACTTCTAATAATCAGGCTTCATAGTGAGGCAGAGACTTGATTAAACTTATCAATGTCTGTGCCATTAAGTAAGTAGCATAATTGTTGCATACAGTGCAGCCATCCGCCAATTTCTTTCTACCAGCGTTTCTTTCTTCTGTTTGAGATCAAGAGCAGGGTTCAAAATTCGGCCAGCTAGTGTTGGAGCCACAGTTTTACCGGCTAAGGTATGTCATTATTGTGATGTAAGAATGTGCATTAACTGTAGGTCATACAACGAAACGAAGATTATGGCATTCAAAAGTTTTGCATTTATATTACGTACTAGCTTATTTTCGTACACATGTATGAAGCCTTGCGGTTAATCAATTACAGTTGACTGTACATCAAAATTTCTACTACTACACTACACCTCAAACAGGGTAAATAGGTATATTTTGCGCACCCATACATATACTGTACTAAAACAGAAAAAATGGATGCAATAGGTCAAGATGAAATATTTTACATTGTTTCCATGATCAGACTGAATATAAAATATCACCTGACAGGTAAGAAAACAGAGAAGTCATACTGGGACTACAAAGCATTACATAGAGCACTTGGCAAGAAACATAACAGAGTGTAATGCTTGAACTCTGATGAAATTGTTAATTTAAGCTTTAAACACCATTGTATAGAAGCTTTATCAATGGTGTAATGCTGTAGCGCCAGGGTACATGAATCTGAAGAAACCTAACCCTTATGTAAAAGAGCCCAAAGCCTACTGTTTAGAAAATTACAAGTCCCGCTAAGATAAACTCAGTAAAAAGTCAATCTGCTAACACAAATTAATTAGTAAGGCATAACCAAAACTGAGAAAAACGTTCTCATGAAGCCAATCCGCAGAGCCCAAATCAAGTCATCAAGTAATGGCTCGCCAACAAACAAATGATAACAGATAAAGCAAGACCATAGATTTGCTGCACCAAGATGATGTTAGTGAGACGACTAGAACCAAAACAAATAAAATCCTTTTAACATGTAATCAAACCAAGGAGAATGGATGTATATAAAATAAGCAACGATCATACCATGTAATCTAATACTGTGGACTTTTGATAAGAAAACATTTAGTAAAACAAAGAAATTTCCGAGGCAGATTATCTGTATGAGTGGAAACCTATGGCGATTAGTTTGAAAGCTCACATAATTAAGTATATCTTTACAATCAGCAATCTGAAGATTCAGTTGTTGGGGCTTAGGACTATGGATAGATGACTATGGACACATATTGGGTCTTAAGACTACCAATAGGCAACCATACAGCAAGATACACAATCAGGAAACTTTACGATCTCAGTTCAGTTTATATGATTTCTTATAGTCAAGGTGTGTGTTCCAGTTTCGAAATTACCCCAAAAATATATGTGTTATATGTGATGAAATAACTTAGGAAAGAAAGACGATTAAATTCTGGTTGTTAAAGTGATCATACTGTACCTTAAAATAATAAAAAGGTCTTTGCTTGAAACCAAACCTTATCGTGGTCTTGTAACTTCTGCACTGTGGCATCATTCTCCCTTCCAGCAAGAATCCTGTCCTCGAGATCTATGCACACGTGCCAGCAGCAGCACCTTTCTCATCACCAGCAGTCATGACTTTGTCACCTATATCAACTAAGGGAAGGTTATATGATTTATAAGACGGAGTCAGGTTAAAAAGTTGATGGCCTGAAGAGTGAATAATCTGAAGAAAACAAATACACTACTAAGAGGACTTTGTTTCACGAAGAAGAACACAACAAACTGATGCTAGTTAAGTAGGAGTAACAATGCTTATAGATTCAGATTCTGCATTTCGTAGACAACACAAGTAAAGGCGCCAGCGATGTGTAATATTCCCTGGGTGCCACCAGGCCAAGGATGGGTGAATGTTGAACACAGATGGTTCCTTTGATCCAACTGATTACTCAGCAGTGACCGGAAATGTGTTACCCAGATGATGCAGGGGCCATAATGTTCACAGCTTGCCATAAACTTTTATCATGTAAAGTTGCACCGGATGCGGAGATTTCTTCTTTAATGGGAAGTTTGGCGCTTGCTAGAGAATGGACTTATCTTCCCATTGTAGTTGAATCAGACTGTTCGGAGGCAACCAACTTGGTAAAGAACAGGGACAGAGATAGAAATTTCCTTTCTTAATTCATACTCATGTGCGTCGATGTCAAAACTCTGTAAACTATATATTGGCAAACTATGGTAGAACTTAAATGTGCACTGTCGTCTGGTTAGGGTCTGGACCTGAATTCCTGATGAGGTAGTCAAACTGAATGTAACCTGTCAAAGATAAAAACACATGTGAAGGGCGATGGATTTCTACTGTTGCATACGAAACTTTAATGAAAATTAGCAACACACTACAAAATCAATTTAAGTTAGTTCGAAACACCAGGTATTTTTTTTAATTATTGGTTGCTGGTAATGTCTCTTTGATTCAGATAAAAAAAGATACTGCAACAGAAAAACATAAGTATTTTCAAGTCGATTTAGACTTAGGTTGGGATTGCGAAGTTGTGC
Organism: Triticum dicoccoides; assembly: GCF_002162155.2. Taxonomy (NCBI): domain Eukaryota; kingdom Viridiplantae; phylum Streptophyta; class Magnoliopsida; order Poales; family Poaceae; genus Triticum; species Triticum dicoccoides. The sequence continues at coordinate 24,701,530 of NC_041384.1, forward strand.
GAAATAGTCACAAGACTGGACATAAGTTGGTTAAACAAACAATTACTACTGTAGTTCAGTAAACTCAATTATCAATCTAGAGATACAGAGAGACTGCTTGAAACTGAAAGAAACGTCATTAAAATTTTCGAAAATTCATTAAAACATTGCCAGGTACAGACTGACCACCACACAGGCTAGCAGTGCTATGGTAGGCTGTAACGGTAGCAGGAGGCCGGCCATCCATGTCATTGTGAACCACTGCAGGCTGCTGCAGCAGCAAGTAGCTCTCCCTCTCCCTCTCCCTCTCCCTCTCCCTCTCCCTCTCCCTCTCTCTTTGAGACAAAGTAGCAAGTAGCTAGAGTAGGCGTGTGTTGACCGGTTGATAGACGTGCAAGCGGGCACGTGCTAGTTACCGCCGGCCGTGACATCCTCCTCCGTGCACTTGGGCCTGGGGTCGCCGGTGTACTGGTCTAGGCAAACGCGGCGGGCCAGGTACACGGGCTTGTAGATCTTGCAGGTTGCAGTACAGTTGTCGACCACGTCCTCGCAGCTGCACGTCGGCGGGATCGACCTGGTGCAGGAGGTCACGTCGCGACACTTCCATGGCTTGGGTGCCGCCATGACCACTTTGTCTGCAAGTCCTCGACGAACCAAGCTGTGATCAGTTTCTTCATGCACTGCACTAGCAGCTAATGACTGAAGTACAGAAAGAAAGGAGTTTGCGCGCGCCGTACCTTTGGCTTGGCTCGGCAAGAGAATGGTGCCCCCATCCCAGTTTAATTTCAAGAAATATTGCTACCGAACAATTTAAAAAGGTCAGCTTTTACTCAACACAAGTTACTGCTACGCCTAAGCAGCCAGGGTAGCAAGTAACAGCACATGGGCAAGATACGCGAAGATCAGTCAGGCAAGCAACAAAAGTTAAAATCTAGAGATGCAGAGCATCAAAAAACAGATAGAGGCAAACTCCCCAAACAAGTAACTCACAGTGCAGAAACTGTAGGAGCAGCATCGTCTTCAGTTCAACTGCTCGCTGAATCTTGGTATAAGAATAATTTAACCAACAGGTATTCAACAAAAATAGAGTATGTAACAAACAGCAGTGTCCCGTATTCAAATTGGCACAACAATCATCAAACAAACAACAGTTTATATACACATGCAAAAGAAGAAGAAAAAGCATACATACTGGCCAATATTTATTTGCTTAGGTGCCATCATCAAGCCTTCTACTTATTGCAACTTGACTACAAGTTCCACATAATGGGAACTTATAAATATAGAGCTAGCATAGTGGTAGCACCTAGCAGGTGAAGAAGAGAAAACAGCTCACCACAAACCACTAGTTACTCGCTCATTCTCCTTCAGCAAGGTTGGTTCTTAATTGGTCATACTAAAATAGTAACCCCTGTCCTATTTTTGATTAAAATAACCCCTGTCATTAGCTAGCCAGAAATAAGTTCTGCATTTTGATGATTGTGGGCTTGTGGCTAGGGGGTACTTCATAGATCTGATCCTTCGATGTTTCTCCAAACAGGACCCTTATAAAACTCAGGTTCAAAGTAGGGGAGGCAGAGGCCTGCTTAAATATATCAATGCCCGTGCCATTAAGTAAGTTGCAAAGCTCAATCAGTATAAACCTCAAATAAAAAAGAAGCTCAACACGTATTCCAGCGCTCACTAACAGTTGCATAATTTTCCATCCAATGCAGCAACCAACTTCTTTCTTCTAGCAACATTTATTTCTTTTGTTTGGGACCAAGGGCATGCTTCAAAATCCGGCCAACTATCGTAGAAGCTATAGTCTTACCGGCTAATTTGTGCTACTAATGCTCCTTTCAATCCCTTTTTGCTTGCTGGATCTTGGCATAAGAATAATTTAGCCAACAGGTATTCTACAAAAATAGAGTATGTAACAAACAGCAGTGTCCCGTATCCAAACTGGCACAACAATCATCAAACAAACAACAGTTTATATACACATGCAAAAGAAGAAGAAAAATCATACATACTGGTCAATATTTATTTGCTTAGGTGCCATCATCAAGCCTTCTACTTATTGCAACTTGACTACAAGTTCCACATAATGGGAACTTATAAATATAGAGCTAGCATAGTGGTAGCACCTAGCAGGTGAAGAAGAGAAATCTTCATTCCATATGCAACAGGAAAACAGCTCACCACAAACCACTAGTTACTCGCTCATTCTCCTTCAGCAAGGTTGGTTCTTAATTGGTCATACTAAAATAGTAACCCCTGTCCTATTTTTGATTAAAATAACTCCTGTCATTAGCTAGCCAGAAATAAGTTCTGCATTTTGATGATTGTGGGCTTGTGGCTAGGGGGTACTCCATAGATCTGATCCTTCAATGTTTCTCCAAACAGGACCCTTATAAAACTCAGGTTCAAAGTAGGGGAGGCAGAGGCCTGCTTAAATATATCAATGCCCGTGCCATTAAGTAAGTTCCAAAGCTCAATCAGTATAAACGTCAAAAAAAAAGAAGCTCAACACGTATTCCAAAGCTCATGGCGCAGACAGCTGTCTTGACGGCACCTTTTGATGATTGTGGGCTTGTGGCTTGGGGGTGCTCCATAGATCTGATTCTTTGATGTTTCTCCAAACAGGACCTTATAAAATTCAGGCTAAAATAACCCCTGTCATTAGCTTCGTGTTGGGCCTGCTAAATATATCAATGCCCGTGTCATTAAGTAAGTTGCAAAGCTCAATCAGTATAAACCTTAAATAAAAAAGAAGCTCAACACGTATTCCAGCGCTCACTAACAGTTGCATAATTTTCCATCCAATGCAGCAACCAACTTCTTTCTTCTAGCAACATTTATTTCTTTTGTTTGGGACCAAGGGCATGCTTCAAAATCCGGCCAACTATCGTAGAAGCTACAGTCTTACCGGCTAATTTGTGCTACTAATGCTCCTTTCAATCCCTTTTTGCTTGCTGGATCTTGGCATAAGAATAATTTAGCCAACAGGTATTCTACAAAAATAGAGTATGTAACAAACAGCAGTGTCCTGTATCCAAACTGGCACAACAATCATCAAACAAACAACAGTTTATATACACATGCAAAAGAAGAAGAAAAATCATACATACTGTTCAATATTTATTTGCTTAGGTGCCATCATCAAGCCTTCTACTTATTGCAACTTGACTACAAGTTCCACATAATGGGAACTTATAAATATAGAGCTAGCATAGTGGTAGCACCTAGCAGGTGAAGAAGAGAAATCTTCATTCCATATGCAACAGGAAAACAGCTCACCACAAACCACTAGTTACTCGTTCATTCTCCTTCAGCAAGGTTGGTTCTTAATTGGTCATACTAAAATAGTAACCCCTGTCCTATTTTTGATTAAAATAACCCCTGTCATTAGCTAGCCAGAAATAAGTTCTGCATTTTGATGATTGTGGGCTTGTGGCTAGGGGGTACTCCATAGATCTGATCCTTCGATGTTTCTCCAAACAGGACCCTTATAAAACTCAGGTTCAAAGTAGGGGAGGCAGAGGCCTGCTTAAATATATCAATGCCCGTGCCATTAAGTAAGTTGCAAAGCTCAATCAATATAAACCTCAACAAAAAAAAGAAGCTCAACACGTATTCCAAAGCTCATGGCGCAGACAGCTGCCTTGACGGCACCTTTTGATGATTGTGGGCTTGTGGCTTGGGGGTGCTCCATAGATCTGATTCTTCGATGTTTCTCCAAACAGGACCTTATAAAATTCAGGCTAAAATAACCCCTGTCATTAGCTTCGTGTTGGGCCTGCTAAATATATCAATGCCCGTGCCATTAAGTAAGTTGCAAAGCTCAATCAGTATAAACCTCAAATAAAAAAGAAGCTCAACACGTATTCCAGCGCTCACTAACAATTGCATAATTTTCCATCCAATGCAGCAACCAACTTCTTTCTTCTAGCAACATTTATTTCTTTTGTTTGGGACCAAGGGCATGCTTCAAAATCCGGCCAACTATCGTAGAAGCTATAGTCTTACCAGCTAATTTGTGCTACTAATGCTCCTTGCAATCCAGTTTAAACATATAAAACTATAGGGTTTCAGCGAAATTGCAAAACAAAATTTTGGTCAGGTTTGGAGTAGTACCTAGTCGAGTGCACGCCACATATACAACAGGATCAATTGACTTTGATGCCAACGGTACAGTGCGGTTGCAGTCAGGAGTCAGCCAACTAGTGGAGTAGTTGGTGACTCCCATCACAGATGGGCACAAAATATTGTATAGTTGTATGATACAATATTGTATATTGTATGATTGAACAAGCATCCACGGGGACTTTGACAAGTTATGGACATATATACCTCTGGTACATAACTAAATACTAACACCCAGCTAGACAACTCAATCATTCATCCACCATGCGTCGCACAATCAATCTCTTGCTCGCTCTCATCAGCATAAGCATCTTTTCGTTCTTCACAAATGATGCACTACAACCCCAGCATCCGCATGCCCATGGGGGTGGCTGCATCCCGGCCGAGAGGGCTGCCTTGCTCTCCTTCAAAAAGGGCATTACAAGCGACAGCGCCAACCTCCTCATCTCATGGGACGGCCAAGATTGCTGCCGGTGGAGAGGCATCGGTTGCAACAATCGAACTGGCCATGTCGTCAAGCTTCACCTTCGCAGTACAATTGTGGAGGACAACCCCTGGGGCTACTATGATCCATGTGAACATGACAATTCTTTGTTCGGCGAGATAAGTCCCTCTCTACTTTCCTTGAAGCATTTAGAGCACCTGGACCTTAGCATGAACTGTTTACCAGGGCCAAATAGCAAAATTCTTAATTTAATGGGCTCCATGACGAACTTGAGATACCTTGACCTCTCTGGCATACCATTTGCCGGTAGAGTGCCTTCTCAGCTAGGAAATCTGTCTAAGTTGCAGTATCTTGACCTTGCCCAAACTGGTAATTCTATGATGTACTCAATGGACATCACCTGGCTGGCGAAGCTACCTTTCCTGCAGTTCCTTAGCATGAGCGGAGTCCAGCTCTCAGGGATAGCTGACTGGCCTCATACCCTCAATATGATTCCACCTTTGAGGGTTATTCATCTTTCTTCCTGTTCACTTGATAGTGCAAACCAATCACTTCTGCACCTTAATCTCACAAAACTTGAGAAGCTTGACCTGTCCTCAAATGATTTTGAGCACTCACTCATATATGGTTGGTTTTGGAAAGCGACAACCTTGAAGTACCTCGATCTTGGGGATAACAGGTTATTCGGCCAGCTCCCTGACACACTAGGAAACATGACGTACCTTCAAGTCCTTGATATTTCACGCAATGAGAACACGAACATGATGATGACAGGATACTATAAGAATCTTTGCAGTTTGGAAATCCTCGACCTCTCTGTTAATGGCATAAATGGCGACATAGCAGTGCTTATGAAGAGTTTGCCACAATGCACCTGGAAAAAATTGCAGGAGCTGGATCTTAGTATCAACAATTTCACTGGAACTCTGCCAGACTTTATTAGTGAGTTCACTAGGTTGAGCATACTATACCTCTATTCAAACAGCCTTGTTGGAACTATACCACCACAGATTGGGAATATGACAGTTCTAACCTCCCTTGCACTCTATAACAATCAGCTCACGGGAAGTATACCAGTCAATCTTGGGAAATTGATGTATATGACTGAACTTCTCCTCTCAAGCAATCTTCTCAGTGGAACTGTACCCACTGAAATAGGTTCTCTTATTAATCTGAATTCTCTGGCCCTAAGGGAAAATAACTTCACTGGAGTGATCACGGAAGAACACTTCATAAATCTAACAAGTTTAAGGGCAATAGACATCTCTTCCAATAATTTGAAGATTGTACTGAGTTCTGATTGGCGTCCTCCCGTTACTCTGAAGTATGCATCATTTGGATCTTGCCAGATGGGTCCTCTGTTTCCACCTTGGCTTCAGCAGCTGAAAACCACTGGGCTTGACATTTCAAGCAACGGTTTGAAGGGCGAGTTTCCTGATTGGTTTTGGTCTGCATTTTCACATGCCACATCACTGGATATCTCTAACAACCAAATAAGTGGCAGCTTGCCAGCAGATCTGGATCGCATGGCTTTTAAGAAACTCATTCTCAATTCAAACCGGTTTACTGGCCCAATACCTGCATTGCCAAATAATATCACATGGTTAGACATCTCCAACAATAAATTTTCAGGAACAATACCATCAAACCTTGGAGCCTCACTACTTGAAGTATTGTCTGTGCATTCAAATCAAATTGGTGGGTATATTCCAGAGTCTATTTGCAAACTTGAATGGTTGGTGTATCTGGATTTGTCGAACAATATTTTGGAGGGTGAAATTCCCCAATGTTTTGAAATGCCCAACATACAATTTTTTATACTCAGCAATAACAGTTTATCAGGAAAAATGCCAGCATTTTTGCAGAACAACACAGGTCTGAAGTTCTTGGATCTGTCATGGAATAAGTTCTCTGGAAGATTACCTGCATGGATAGGAAAGCTGATGAATTTACATTTTCTCATACTGAGCCAAAATAATTTTTCTGATAATATTCCAGTTGACATAACAGAGCTTGGGTATCTTCGATACTTAGATCTATCAGGCAACAGCTTCTCTGGTGCAATACCTCAGCATCTGTTGAACCTAACATTTATGAGAACATTACAACAGGAATCCGTTGGTATGGATGGTTCTGTTGAATCTCATGGAGCCACAAAATTACGCACTAGCAGCATACTGAATGTTGAACAGCTAGGACATATATTGTCAGTACAGACAAAAGGGCAGCAACTTATATACTTATTTGGCAGAACACTTGCATATTTTGTGAGCATTGATTTATCATGCAACTCCCTGACTGGTGAAATTCCTACATACATCACTTCGCTTGCTGCACTAATGAATATGAACTTATCATCAAACCAATTGAGTGGAGAAATTCCAAGCATGATTGGCACCATGCAGTCACTGGTATCTCTTGACCTCTCTCAGAACAAGCTTTCTGGTGAAATCCCATCGAGCTTGTCAAATCTGACATCTCTGGCCACCCTGAACCTGTCCTACAACAGTTTGTCTGGAAGGATACCCTCTGGCCGCCAACTTGACACCCTCAATTCCGAGAACCCGTCACTTATGTACATTGGCAACAATGGACTTTGTGGGCCTCCTGTCCACAAGAATTGTTCAGGAAATGATCCTTTCATCCAGGGAGATGTCGCCAACAGCAACCAAAAATTTGATCCACTGACGTTTAACTTTGGTCTTGTGCTTGGATTTGTGGTGGGACTCTGGATGGTGTTTTGTGCACTGCTGTTCAAGAAGACATGGAGAATTGCTTACTTCCGGCTCTTTGACAAGGTGTACGATCAAGTCTATGTCTTTGTGGTCGTGAAGTGGGCAAGCTTTGCAGAGAACACAGCCGTAGAATAAGCGTTTTCTCCGAAGGAGGCAGTGTCTGTGCTGCAATCCATTGAAGAAGAGCTCTTGACTATTAACCAGGGTGTGGATGATCTGCAGCAGCAAATGTTAATATCGTGTGTCTTGTTTTACCTCTAAATAAAGATGAAGATTTTAGCGACTCAAAAAAAAAAAGATGAAGATGTTTAGCTCTTCTGATATATTTATAACTTTACTATTGTTAAATTATTGTGGTAAATGTAAGACTTTAATATTATTTTGTTATTCTGATACATTGGGATGTTTTTTTTCGAAAAGGGGGTTCACCCCGGCCTCTGCATCAGAATGATGCATACGGCCCTTGATACATTGGGATGTAATCATGAGGGTCTTACCCTGAATAATTTGAGCATTTTGTGCGGTTACGACAAGTTAGTTTCTCCTTGTTGCACGATGGTTTCGTCATCTGGACTAAATCGGTTGTGGACATCCCTGCAAAACTTCAGTTTATAAACTTGTACTTGTACTGTGTGACGTTACTCCCTTACTTGTACTGTACAATGCGCATATGATGGTCTTTAATCTGGGTTGACAGTGGTTTATTTCATTGGTTCAAGTGATTATGTGTAGCTTTAGATGTGTGCAGTAGAAATGTGCAATCTAAGTGTTAATATCGATCAGCAGCAAGTGTATTTGGTTACTCTGAACGATGGGGAAACAGAGAAATAAGTGCTGTAAGTGAGATGATTGAAAGAGGAATTAACTAACCAGAAACGATCGGCACGCTCCGAGCAGCAATGGCCGCAGTTCTGCAGCAATCGCCGGCCATGGTGCGGCCGGGCGCCCTGCCCGGGTCCGGGAAGCTGACAGGTGCGCCGAATCCATCCTCCCCAGCGCCAGATCTGGGGCAACGCCACGCTGCCCTCCTTGTGGACCTTGACGGCACCAAAGGCCTCGGCTACGCGGCCGCCCTCGCCGGCCTTTGTCGCGTGCCGCCTCGGGTGGTTCGCCGCCGCCGGGGCCCAACCCCAAACAGGGAGGAGCGCTCAATGCGGCAGATCTCGAGGTAGCAGCTAGCGCAGACGCGAGGCTGTGAGGGCCGGCCCAGTTTGGCGTCTACGTCGGCACATTCATCCCGTTTTCTAGCTTTTTCTTTTTCCTCTGGATTTCCTGTTTGCTTTAGTTTTTCATTTAAAAACTGTTTCGCAAAAAACAGTCTCGAAACTTGTAAGAAAATAATTAATAAATTTTTTTAAAGCCATGAATTTTAAAGGTGCCCATGGATATCTGAAAAATATTCACGTTTTTAGAAAAGTATAATTAAATCTTAAAAAAATTCGTAAATTTTAGAAACATGAATTTTAAAAATGGTAATGTATTTATAAGTATGTTCATGCAATGTTTAGAAAATAGTTGTGAACTTCAGAAAAATGTTTATGAATGAAAAATGTCCATGGATTTAGCAAAATGTTCATGCATGGTGCAGTCTTTTCATCAGAACTTTCCTGCTTCATAAAGGATGGTCTCTAGGAGGCTACACACTCCATCGATAGGTGGTAAAATGAGATTAGACATCTTAGACATTTCATGTATGCTGGGCTACAGTTTTGATAATGATTTGCAAGAAGGAACATAGAAATTCTGCTCAGTCATAGGTTTTGACTCAGTAGGGATTGCAAAAAGTAAAGAGGAATGTTAACGAGGTTTGCCTTAATATATTTGGATACTATGCATTTTCATAACAATTTGACATATAATAGGAGTTTTACGTTTACAACGCTATTTGGCAGCCATGGTGGTTGTTTGTTTATCCGGTTTCTCGTTAGAGATTCCAGCGCAAGATGTCGAGTGACCCTGGCCATCTGGGTCCCATGGGTCAGTGCCACTAACTACTAAGATAGAGGTACCTAGCGGTGTATCTATGATATATACAGCAAATACTTCGCAAACATCACATGCATATGTCGAACCGCGGTTACGGAGATCTACGCCAATGATATACCTACAGCGTGCATGGAAGTCATACTAGAGTGGTCACCTATGTCGCATGAGTGGTGCGGTGTGGTGTCGGTCGTTGGAGAGGGCTAACAGTGGCGATGTCCGGCAGAGTGAGCAGTCCACGCAGCAAAAGTGGTACTTGCCATAGGGTGGCTGGTTGCTAGACTTGAAGATGGCGGGCGACGGTGCATAAAGCCATAAACCCACCAGTGCCCTCAGGAGTGTGGCGAACGTGGCTGGAAGTACCAGATCGGATATCACACGAGTGTTTTATCTCAGGTTCGGGCATCTGGGAAGGAGTAGCACCCTACGTCCTGATTTGTGTTTGTATTCATGGTGGAGTACCTTGTGCGAGGGTTACAATGGGAATGAAGTATTAGTCTACCAAGAGTATGGTTCTACAGATGTAGATAGGAATGAGAGCCCCCCTCGCCCTCTCCTTATATAGGAGATGGGATCTAGGTTTTACGTGAGATAGGTCCGATCTGGCCGATTTAGGAAAATGTTCATGCAAAGTGCAATCTTTCTATTTTATAATAAGGGATGGTTTCTAGGAGGCTGCACACTCCATTCATAGGTGGTAAAATGAGATTAGACATCTTGTACAGTTCATGTATGGTGGGCTATGGTTTTGATTATGATTTGCAAGAAAGAAAATAGAGATTGTGCTCAACCATAAATTTTGAGTGAGTAGGGATTGCAAGAAGTAAAGAGGAATGCTAACGAGGTTTCAGTTCAGTGATATATTTGGATTTTATGTATTTTTAGGAGAAAAAATGACATATACTAGGCGTTTATGTTTTTTACGCCGCAACAACGCTATTTGGTTGCCATGGCGGTAGTTTGTTTATCCGGTTTCTCATTAGAGATTCCAGCGCAAAATGTCTCAAGTGTGGGTGTGTGTCTCGTGCTTTTGTGATGGTGAGTGATCCCAGACATCAGGGTCCCACAGGTCGGTGCCACTAACTACCAAGGTAGAATAAGTAGCTGGTGTATCTATGATACATACAACAGATTCTTCGCATACATCACATGCATATGTTGAATCGCGGCTACGGAGATCTACACCAACGATATATATGCATCGTGCATGGAAGTCATTCCGGTGTGGTCGTCGTCACCGTTAGCCCTCATCAACCCCCGCCATCCCTTGAAAACCTTTTTTGAATTATATTTGTATTTTATTTGAAATTTAATTTCATTTAATGATTAAATGGGTTTGAACTGTAAGTATGTGATTTATTACTCAAAAATATATGGAATAACTATTGTAGGTTCCTAATAATATTGGAATGCTAAATAGAGGTTCTAAAGAGATTTCACCATGTAAAATCGGTCAATTCAAAATAGAGCAAGATATATTCATATTATTATATTTCATTTTACTTAGGGTTTGATCCTAATTCCAAAATTAATAGCTTTTAATCCTTCATAAATATCCGGACTGTAATCATGAGAGTCTTTTTCTGAATAGTTTGAACAACCTTTAGTGCATTCGTCCACTTAGAGCATGGTTAATAAAAAAGTCTGCTGCTAGCTATATACCAATACCATGTCACCTAAAGCCATCATAAAAGCCCACTAGCACAATAGATTGGTTGTAAACTAGCACTAGTATTTAATGTTTGTATGTGGGGAAAGGGAAGGAGACACGTTTGACCGGTGGAAAGGAAAGGAGAGCCCGCTGACACGCCTGCATGCGGAGCGGATAACGTGGTTGTGCATCTTCATCCTTTGGCTAAACAAGTTTGCTCTGCTGAAATGGAGGCCAGGACTACACCAACAAATTTTACTCACGACACAGCTATCGATGGTTGTAAGAGGAAAAAGTCTTCGGCATCCAGGATTTTCGATGCATTTTTTAATTTCTATTAGTGTGTTTCTAAAACTTTGATCATAAAAGAACTCAAAAATATATGTTCACGTTGCCTCTTAGGAAAAGAGTCTATGTGAAGCGGAAGAAAACAGCACCGTTCGTTTATATAAAGATAAAGATCGAACATTGCCACGTTGTCTTATTCATAATTGTGTGTCCACCACACATATAGGCCATCCATTTCTATTTTATTCTTAGACACTGCTGCTGCAGCAGGGCGGGAGAGGACACTCGACGGCGTTGATCGGGTGATCAACGCGTGAGCGTGCTAGTTACCGCCGGCGGCAACAGCCTCTGACGGCGTGCACGCGGGCGGGAAGGGTCCAAAGTAGCGGTCGATGCAGACGCGGAGAGAAGGGCGCGACCTGGACGGCAGGCAGGTCTTGCAGGTCGGAGCACACTTGTCGACCTCGTCCATGCATTGGCACGTCGGCGGGTTGGACCTGGTGCACAGGGGCAGGTCGCAGCAGTCCCAGGGCCTGCAGATGGGCCCGGGGTCGCCGACGTACTGGTCTTGGCAGACGCGGCGGGACGGGTCGCCCACGGACGGCCCGCAGGCCTTGCAGGTGGAGGGGCACTCGGAGACCTGGTCCATGCAGCGGCAGATCGGCGGGATGGACCTGGTGCACACCGCCTGGTCGCAGCACTTCCACGGCCTCTTCTTGGCCGCCATGGCTGCTTCGTCTGCAAGCCCAAGCCCTCAGTTAATCAGTTTTTCATGGACGCCTGAAGCCATGAACTAGAGAAGAAAGGAGTTGACGCACGCGTACCTTGGCCTTGGCTCGGCAGGAGAATGGCGTCCACGTCGCCGGCGACGAGGAGGGCTGCCTGCAGTGCAAGCATCAGCAGGATGCTAGGAACGACGCATCGCTTCATTCCCATGGCGTGCTTACTGAGCTTGCTTGTGCGTTTGCTTTGAAGCTGGCTAGATAGCAGCCAGCCGTATATGTAGCCTCGGGACACCGATGGATCACCTAACGAGCGGACATCGCTGCATGCGAGCAGATAAGGACACGTGCACATATGCGTGTCTGATGACTAGACAGATGGACAAAAGTGTCGACAGAAGCCGTACATGCGGTCACGTGACCCACGTTCTCCCTTGATTACACATGACTGGATCCAATGCACCAATTGCGGGCCCACACCGTACCTCACGTGACCCACGTTGTGGCTAATCGATCGTTCGAAAGGCAGGCCATTCTCGTTCGAGAGACGGTGACACGCAGGCCAGTTTACTGTAGTTGCTGCGCCACAGCATCCCTCATAAAATTTTTAAAATCTGCGCCACAGCAACAATGCAAAATAGTACCGCTAAAAACAACAATACAATGTAAAGTTTGGAATACAAAAATACAGCTTGGTCAAAGTTTGAAGAAATTTTACTAAACAATATACATATGATTTTAATATAAATCTTCTGGCGTTTCTGAAAAAAAATGTTTAAAAGTACTTTTCAAACATTTATTTCAAATGGCATGATAGATAATATATAATGCCATATCCCTCGCAAAAAAGAAATAATTTTATGCCATATACAGATATGGTTTGGGCAAATTAATTTGCCTTGACTAGTTTGTGGACCAATGCCACTTCCAATTTTAGTTGGTTGAAAATTTTATTCACTTAATCCGATAATATCCAAGTAAGAAGGAAATAGTTCCTAAAAAATCACACAACTTTTTTGATGATCCATCGTCGGATTGGAGCTCCAAATCCTAGAGTGAAGTCATGGATGACGAAAAAGACGAAGTACATTGATGGTTCTTCAATTAATGGATAGTGGCAATCGGAAAGAAGATGAAGCATGCAGGTTCGCAGGCTGGTCGTGCGACAGTGCACCGAAACAAAATTGAAGGGCTCGAAAAGCTCATGTGTTGTTACTTTCTATCGGTTCATACCTTCTCATTATATGTGTTGCGGCGATGCTTCTGGATGTCCGAAAGGTTGTTCCGTTGAATTGCTGACGACATGGAAGCCAATGAAATTTTCTTCCAGAAATGGGGGAATGTTGCCGGTATCCTTGATTTCCCCCCTTGTCAAAAGGTGATCGCAACAATTTGGATGATTGCATATCACACTCCTGCAGATGCATTGGAGGAGTATCTTTGGATGGCCAAATATGCAATCATAAAGTACAGGAAAGTATTCACTAAAATTGTGGCGAGTGTTTATGGAGAGCGGTATTTGCAAGCATCTATGCCGGGGAGACAACAAGGATTCTATCAACGCATGAAGCAAAAATATCGGTCTTGGATGCTAGGGAGTGTTGTCTGTATGCACCGAAGGTGGAATAATTTCCCGTGCAACTTGGCATAACAATTCACAGGCACTGCCATGATCCAACAATTTATTTTTGAAGTTGTTGCTTCCGAAGATTTGTCGATTTGCCATAGCCATTTGGGGTTGTCAGGATCAATGACATCAATGTCTTGCAGAGAGCTCACATGTTTTCAAGGCTAGTTGATGGTATTTCTCCACCTTACAACTTTATGTTGAATGGCCATTAGTATGAAGAACTCTACTATCTGGCTGATGGCATCTATCCATCTTGATAAACATTTTTGAAGTCAATTTCTAATCCTAGAACCACAAAACTTGAGCATTTCACCAAGGCGCAAGTAGCTCAGAGATAGGACATTGAGAGGGCATTTCAAGTGCCACAATCAAGGTCTTAAATTTTCCGGGGCCTACACTTTTCTAGAAAAAGGATGCTTTGACAAATATCATGACATGTGTGATCCTACACAAGATGCTTATCGAGGATGAAAGGAATATGCAAAGACCCAGTGACTATGAAAGTATTTGCCCAATCATCAGGCCTCGCAGGCACACAAACCACATTCACACATTTCTTGAGGTGTACTGGAAAGACTGAAGACTAGGACTCCCATCATTTGTTGAAGGAGATTCTCATTGGATATAATTGCCAGCTAGCTGGGAGATAGTGTATTTATATTTCTTTTGAATTCGTGTATTTTAGTTGAATATTTTATTTGATTGGGATATTTGTTGCATCTGGATTATTTGTTAATTTAGCTTATTTGATGTATTCAGATTCATGGTTTGTAAAAATATTTGTTGAATTGCTGTAGTGTTTGATCTAAATTGTCCTAATAGTGTAAATGAAAACTTCATCGAAATCGTGTTTGCAAGTTTCTACCATTTTCTTTTACAAAAAATACAGTATGTTAAGTGGGTAATGTTATATTGCCATGTGAAGTTTGTTGGAACCGCCACTCCCTAGCCCTAGCTCTCCTCTCCCTCTCGCTCACCTCACTCTCGCCTGCCGTGGCTCGATCAGAAGACAGAGGAAGAAGAAGATCAGAGGAGTGGTGGACACAGGGGTTTTTCCAGCGCACGAATGCTTTTTTCTTTCCTCGAGCATGAACTCGACCGTGTCAACAAGTTACAGGGGGGATCCAGGGTTTTATACCTGCGAGCACCGGCCTGCAAGCCCACGCCTCGCACCTATTCGCCCAACCACTTCCCACGTCCTCCGTGCTCTGGCCGCGTCCACGCACCGCGCCCGTACGCGATCGCCACGGCCTCCCAGCGCGCCCGACGCGACCTCCCCCTCCTGTTTGCTCGCTAACAGCATGGCGTGGCCCCGCGCACACACGTGCTGGCTCACGCACTCACACACGCACAGCTACGCACTCACATACCCGCGGACCCGGCGCGCCCGACGCGTCCGGCGCGCGCCATACACGCACTAGCCGTGCCAGGCTCGACGCCGCGGCTTATTACACCCAACATTCGCGCCCTAAGCCGCGGCTCAGAGCATGCTAGCGTCCTCGACGTCGCCGTCGACCAGCAACGCACGCTCCGCCGCCGGCGCTTTCTTCCACTGCGGGCAGTCACGTTTGAAGTGACCCCGCTCGCCGCACTTGTAGCACCTGCCTCGTCTATTGCGGCTGAAGCCCGACGCCTCGCTGCGCGTCCCATCGTCGTCGTCCCGAGCTCCGCCGCGCTGCCGCTCCTGCGCTCGCCACTGTGCCGCAGTGAACATCAGCTGCTCGCCGCCATGGTTGCCTCCGTCCTGCCCGCGCAGACGCAGCCTCTCATCGAAGGCCTTCAGCCGATCCAACGCGTCCTCGAACGCAATTGTGTCGACGTCACAGAACTGCTCGATCCCGGCCACCACCGCGTACAGGCAGTCTGGCACCGAGTCGAGCAGTTTCTTGACCAGTGTCGCATCTTCCAGGGTCGAGCCCAACGCAGCGTAGCGCACAGCCATGCCACCGAGCCTGCCGGCGAAGTCATCCAGGGTCTCGGCGTCCGCCATGCGCAGGAGCTCAAACTCCCCGTGCAGCGTGCCCAGCCGAGCCGCCCGCACACGATCAGCTCCGATGTACCTGGCCTTGAGGCTCGCCCACTCCCCCGCAGTTTTCTTCGACGCCACGTACATCAGCAGGTTCTCCGCGAGTGCACTGAGGAGGTAGGCGCGCGCGGGCTTGTCCTTCTTCGCGATGACGGCCGCCGCCGCGTCCTCCGGCACGACCACTGCCTCCCACAGCCCGGCCGTGTCGAGATTCGCCTCGACCTTGATGGCCCATGCCGTGTAGTTGTCGCCGTTGAGCTGCGGCAGTGATCCGCCCGCACCGCCACCGTAGGGGACGATCGACATCGCCGGCGCGCCCTGATCCTTACGTGACTCTGATGCCAATTGTTGGAACCGCCACTCCCTAGCCTTAGCTCTCCTCTCCCTCTCGCTCAACTCACGCTCGCCTGCCGTGGCTCGATCAGAAGACAGAGGAAGAAGAAGATCACAGTAGTGGTGGACACAGGGGTTTTTTCCAGCGCACGAACGCTTTTTTCTTTCCTCGAGCACGAACTCGACCGTGTCAACAAGTTACAGGAGGGATCCAGGGTTTTATGCCCGCGAGCACCGGCCTGCAAGCCCACGCCTCACACCTACTCGCCCACCCACTTCCCACGTCCTCCGCGCTCTGGCCGCGCCCAGGCACCGCGCCCGTACGCGATCGCCACGGCCTCCCAGCGCGCCCGACGCCGTCTCCCCCTCCTGTTTGCTCGCTAACAGCATGGCATGGCCCCCCTGCACACACGCGCTGGCTCACGCACTCTCTCTCACACACACACACCTACGCACGCACACACCCACGGATCCGGCGCGCCCGATGCATCCGGTGCGCGCCCATACACGCACCAGCCGTGCCAGGCTCGACGCTGCGGCTTATTACACCCAACAAAGTTCTAACTTCAAACATAAATCATTTATGAGCTATGAAAAATACTAACTCAACAATGGTGACTTTTCATGTTCGACACAATTCAATGCTGATTTTTCTGTACCTCAAACAAAATTTAGTTTGAACGTAGAATTTCACATGCTAAAAGAACATCACACTCTTAACATATTGTATTTTTTTTTAGAATTCTTTAAACTTTAAAACCTAGTTTTTGACATGTCTTCCATCGGTTTACATCGAAACCATGTTATCACGTGATATTCTCTCGGGGAGGAGACGAGGAGGTGAAAATCGAATGGAGTGGGCTTTGGGACTTTATCTCCATCGGCTGGGCTAAGAACTATCAAAAATGCTAGACTTACGGGATCCCCTACGGACTGCTGCTTACGGACTCTTTTTCCACCAATAACTGCTCTCCTTGATTTTTAACTGATGGACCCCATCCTTCCTAATCCCCAAACATGATTTGACAACTCAGTCCGTAACATCAATCCAGTAAGGATCTGCCTGTAGGTGTAGGCTAGTCGAAGAACTATTGTCAGTGGTATGCACATACCACTGATGGGCCAAAAACAAGGCCTGTCAGATGGCGGGTCCTTGTCTGCAAATTAGTCATATTTAGTATTTTCCAGGAGAAGTATTTCTGACGACTTATTTTATTTTGTGGGAGAAGTATTTCTGATGACATTGTACAAGTATCTGTCTATTATAAACTATTTGGAAAGGGTGTTTTTTTTGCATCGTGCAGGCTTGCCCTAAGACGGGAGAGTGAAGCGACAGAGCTTTCTAGATTGTGGGTCCATGATATGCATGTATTTACCTGTATAGTGGGAAGTAACTTAGACTACGTTACTAGAAAAAGGACTATAGATGAAATTGACACCAATGGCGCACCAGACATGCTGTGCGCCACTACTATATACTAATGGCGCACCAGACACATGGTGCGCCACTAGTAACAATTTTTTTTCATTTTTCCAAACATACTAATGACGCATCCTGGCACAGTGCGCCATTACTAGTTTTAACTAGTAATGGCACACCAGCCAAACAGTGCGCCACTATTGTATTTTTTTATATATATTTTTTGCAAAACTACTAATGGCACACAAACTAGTAATGGCACACTATGCCACGGTGCGCCATTAGTATATATATATATATATATATATATATATATATATTTTGCAAAACTACTAATGGCGCATCACCAGCAGGTGCACCATTAGTATGTATGGTTACTAATGGCGCATGATTGTGTGGTGCGTCATTAGTAACCTGCGACCAGCTAGATATTTTGGACAGGCACACCTACCCACTCACTTTCCCCACTTCATTCCCTCCACCTCCTTCTCCAAGCTTGTGTCGGCTGCCTCCTCCTCTTCACCTCATTTGCACCATAGATTCATCAAAATTAAGTGGTTAAATTACCTTTTTTTGATAGGTAAGTAAGGGAAAAGCTATCTTTATGTTGTAGATCTACTTTTTTCTCCCTAGCTCGCTCCAACAACGTGCACATGCACTTTTTGTGGCCTAGCTAGATCTATGTATGTTTGTGGTGTTGCATATGTTTGTGGTGTTGCATATATGTTTGTGTTTGCAGGTACCGGTATTTGAAATGCGATAGTTGCCAATATTCTGCCGAAATGTTGATTCATTTCCGTTTCGGCGAGAATTTTGGCACTATGCATTTTTTTGGTCCTATTTTTAGGGAAAGTCATGCCAAATTTTTTCTTGGTTCTAAAATATCGTTTTGCTCTACCCCGCAAGCGACCATGGTCCGTACGATGACCGAAGGCATCGTGAATAGGTTTTTGAGCTCCGCAAAGGCCGAGATGCTTCAAAAGAACGAGACGGAGATAAGATGTCCGTGTCGAAGATGCAAGCTGAAGAGCCTTATTGCGGATCCGGATTCCAGGCAGGTGCGGGACCACCTGCTCTTTGCGTGGTTTCATGGATGGCTATCGATGGCAAGGTGATGAAGATGACTATGAAGTTGTCCATGGGGGCCGGGCAAGAAATGAGGAAGGGCAGCAAGACAACCACCGCAGCGAGGGCGGGCGAGAAGACGAAGAATCTCCAGGACATGATCATGACGGTGATGCTGTACACAGTCATCATGTAGAAGATGCCGGACATGATGATGAGGAAGATCAAGACGAAGGGCATGATCATGAAGATGAAGATGCCGGAGCAGACGACGATGGAGGCTGGGTGCAGGACCCTCATATTCAAGAGCTGCTTCTCAAGCAGACGGATAACGCAAGAGCTGCCGCCCGAGAGAAAGCCAAGCTGGATCAACTGGAGATAGACGCGGTTACTCCATTGTATGAAGGATGCAGGCCCGAGGATTCCCGCCTGAAAGTAACGCTCATGGCTCTGGAGATGAAGGTAAAACACAAAATGACCAACGCATACTTTGACGAGAACATGTCATTCTGGCACGAACGTCTTCCCAAGGGGAACAAGTGCCCGACCAGTTTCGAGGAGGCGAAGAAAATCGTGTGTCCTCTGGATTTACCGCAAGTGAAATACCATGTGTGCATGAACAATTGCATCATTTATCGGGACGAGCACGCGGAGTCTACCATATGTCCGGTGTGCTGCGTCACTCGATACAAGAAGAGGAAGAAAGCTCCTCAAAAATCGGTGTGGTACTTTCTGATCACTCCTCGTCTGCAGCGGTATTTCGCGGACCCTAAGGTAGCAAAGCTCCTGCGTTGGCACGCGGATAGGGAGGAGAAGAAGCGGGAAGATGACGAAAATGATCCAGAGATAAATAAAAAAAAACAAGATGCCGAGTCACCCTAAAGATGCGAGCCAGTGGCAAGCGTTGAACTTCGAAGACCCAGAATTTGGGAAGGATCCAAGGAACATCGTGCTGGGCGCGAGCACCGATGGAGTCAACCCGTTTGGCAGCCAGAGAAGTACACATAGCACCTGGCCTGTGTTTGTGTGGATGTACAACCTTCCCCCCTTGTTGTGCATGAAGAGGAAGTACATTCACATGAGTATGCTAATTGAAGGGCCAAAACAACCAGGGAACGACATCAATCTGTATCTGGGGCTGCTGAAAGAGGAGCTAGACACGCTATGGAAAACGCCAGCCAATACGTGGGACACCGCAGAGAAAGAATATTTCCCTATGAGAGTCGCACTGCTCACGACGGTGCACGACTATCTCGGTTACGGATATCTCGCGGGGCAGGTGGTCCACGGATTTTCTGGATGCGTCATGTGCATGGATGACACAATGTATCGCCAGCTAGATAAAGATCCCGGGTCTTCGAAAACCGTGTTCATGGGACATTGAAGGTGGCTTCGCGACGATGACCCATGGAGGAAACGCAAGGATCTGTTTGATGGTGAAACCGAACCCCGAAGACGCCCGCGTACGAGGAGCGGCGAGGAAATAGACGAGCTGTTGAAAAATTGGAAAGATTGCCCACTGCCGGGAAAGAAGCAAAAGGCGCCAGAGCCGGGAAAGAAGCGAAAGGCGCCAGAGCCGCTACTGAAAGTATGGAAAACGAGGTCTGTTTTCTGGGACTTGCTGTACTGGAAGATCCACCTTGTGCCTCACAGCCTTGATGTCATGCATATCATGAAGAACATGTGCGAGAGTCTTCTTGGTACCCTGCTCAACATGCCAGAGAGGACCAAAGATGGGCCGAAAGCAAGGGCAGACTTGAAATCAATGGGCATCAGGCAGGAGCTTCACGCTAATGATGATGATGATGATGATGATGATGATGATGGTGATGATGATGAGGCGAAGCAGGACACAGAAATTCGTCGCAAAGGCAAAAAGGCCAAGAAGACCGGAAATGACTACCCTCCCGCGTGCTTCACTCTAAGTCAGGAGGAGATCGAGCAATTTTTCACCTGCCTCGTAGGAGTAAAACTTCCTTACAGTTATGCGGCGAAGATAAGCAGATACCTAGACCCAGCGAAGCAAAAGTTCAGCGGGATGAAGTCTCACGACTGTCACGTGCTGATGACGCAGATACTTCCAGTTGCAATCCGTGGGATCATGGACGCGCACGTCCGTGAAACGCTATTTGTCCTATGCAACTTTTTCGACGTCATCTCTCGGAAGTCGGTTGGCGTGAGGCAACTCAGAAGGCTACAGGAAGAGATCATGGTGATACTATGCGAGCTTGAGATGTACTTCCCGCCCGCATTCTTCGACGTTATGGTGCATCTGCTGGTCCATATCGTGGAGGATATCATCCAACTCGGGCCGACGTTCCTGCACAGCATGATGCCGTTCGAAAGGATGAATGGTGTCATCAAAGGATACGTTCGCAACATGTCACGTCCAGAGGGAAGTATAGCCAGGGGCTTTCTGACCGAAGAGTGCATCTCCTACTGCACGAATTATCTAGGCATCGAGAACCCCGTTGGTCTGCCCGTCAACAGGCACCTCGCCAGGCTCGCTGGATGGGGTCACCGTGAGGGTCGCCGCGAAATGCATGTCGACTTCGAGGGCCGACTCGCTGACTTTGAAAGAGCAAACCTAGTCGCGCTACAACACATAGACGTGGTCGATCCTTGGGTGGTAGAGCACAAAACCTTTATTGAGAAGACGTACAATGACCGAGGCCAACCGAGGACGGACGGAGATATAATCAAAGAGCACAACTCATGTTTTACGCGTTGGTTCAAGCAGAAGCTTCTGTTGTACCCTTTACATGAGGATTCTTCCGCGGAAGAACAACTCATATTCACCTTGTCACAGGGCGCCGAGCACAACCTGATGACCTATGAGGCGTACGATATCAATGGCTACACATTCTACACCGAGGACAAGGACATGAAGAGCGATGGTTATCAGAACTCCGGGGTAACGATGGAATCCTACACCGGTAACGATAAGGACAGATACTATGGAAGGATCGAGGAGATCTGGGAGCTGAGCTACGCTGGAGAGAAGGTCCCGATGTTCCGTGTTAGATGGGCCAAGAGCGTCCTAAAAGAAGACCGGTATTTCACCACCATGGTTATACTCGAAGCCAAATCCAAGACCGCGGGCGCAAACGTCACCGCGAAAAATGAGCCATGGGTACTGGCTTCCCAAGTGGACCAATGCTTCTTCATTACCGACCCGTCAAAGCCCAGTCGTGTTGTCGTGAGGAGAGGCAAAAGGAAGATCATCAGAATGGATGGAGTAGCCAATGAGCAAGACTTCGACAAGTACGGCGACCCGATGATCGAACATGACGACGACGACGAAGTAGCAGCATACACCACAAGAAGAAGCAAGACCACCCTACCTAAAGGACGTCCTTTCCACAGAAGAACTCCATTCGAAAAAGAAGGGCAAGAAGATTGTGAACAGATAGCTAGCTAGCTAAGATCGATGGTATTTAAATTGTAGTCTTCATTTCTCGATTGTATTTCATGGGCACTTTTTGAACTATCATGAATATTTTAAAATTTCATGGGCACTTTTTGAATTCATGAAAAAATATTGAATATTCATGAGGACACTCGATCTCGACCCCCCCTCCATCTCAATCGCTATCCCCCTCGCCAGATCCCCCTCGCCACCGAGCACCCCCCGCGCCCTCCCCCACTCCACCACCGCCGACGACCCCCGCACCCTCCCCCGCTCCACCGGCACAAATGAATGCAACTAA
>NC_041384.1:24724122-24763126 GCF_002162155.2 Triticum dicoccoides
AAAAAACAAATTTGATTATATTTTCAAAAAACATCATATTTTCAAATAACAAATTTGATGATATTTTTTTATATTCATAAATATTTTGAAATAACAAATCTGATGATATTTTTTAGAAAATTATTACTATTTTTATAAAAATTTATTACTGTTTCATATTCATATTCATTTTCTAAAAAATTATTAGATGCAACAAAATAATAATAATAAAAAAATCTTACTTATGGCGCACAGCTGGCTGGTGCGCCATTGCTATCTAAAAAAAAGAATACTTATGGCGCACGGTCCCGCTGGTGCGCCTAAGCTATAAAAAACATTCTAATGGCGCACCGCTAGGGGGTGCGCCATTAGTAATCTTCCCCCATCCATACACTACGTCCCTCCCTCGTCCCTCCCTCTCGCCAGACAGTTCGTCCCTCTCCCTCCACCGCGCCGCTCCCTCCCTCGTCCCTCCCTCCACCGCGCCGCGGCCGCCACTGCCCCGACCCACTGCGCCACAGCCGCCCACGCGCCCCCGCCGCCTTCCTCTCCCCTTCCTCCCCCTCGAGCGCCGCCTCCCCCCCGAGCGCCGCCTTCCTTGAAACCCTAGAAACCCGCCGGAGATTTGGAGCCTCGGAGCCGCCAGAGACTTGGAGCCTCGGAGCCGCCCCACGTCCACTAGGAGAGGAGGCCCGCGACCTCCCCGCCCTCTATCCCCGCCTCCCCCAAGCTCGTCGTCTCCGCTCCGACCACCACCTCATCGTGGTCAGGTAACCCTCCTCCCTCTGCCTTTCTTCTCCTCTCTTCCTCCTCTCCTCCCTCCCGGCCATGCCCTCTTATTCTCTCTTTTGCTAGGTTTAGGTCAAATCCCTCTCGAATTTAGGTCAAATTAGGTTCAAAAAATTGTGGGGGTAGTGCCTAGCAAACATGAATAATTAGTACTCCATGTGCATTGGAGTACTTGGTACCTGCAAGATTTGGACACACTGAAAATATGCACTGGACACACTGAAGAAAAATGCACTGTATCATGTATTTGTCCATGGTTTATAGACGGAAAAATGCACTGGACACACTGAAGAAAAATGCACTGTATCATGTATTTGTCCATGGTTTACAGATGAAAATGAGTTATTTTGCACTAGAGAATATAGTTGTGTATGCTGTAACCTTGTTTTAACTGCATCTTCACACCTGTGAGTTTTCCATCTTCTCTGCTACTCTGTTGGACATTAACCATTGCAAGCAGTGTGCTGTTACCACTGTCCTGCAAGGTAAGAGACATGTAGGACTGAAACTGGATCTAGTCCTGTTTGCAACTAGATACAGACTAATTGCAAACTGTGCTCTTTATTATATCCCAGTAAAATAAAATATAGGATAAAGTATGTAGTGCTGGCTCCTGAGAATGAGTAGAGCTATCTAGTCTCTGCAAGCAACTTAAAGCCCCAGTATTCAGTTGCTGGTCTGTTTGAGCAGTGGCATCTTTAGCTGGTGATCATTATCAGATGAGCAGCTGCCTCTATTGAACCACATTCAGCTATGAACCACATATAGCTCACATAAAACTGTCGCTTGCTAGAACAAACTCAGTGATGTGCCTAGAAGCCCCACATAACCAGAACATGTCCTCTTAACTACTTCAAGTTCAGAACCAAAGGGGTTACAGAAAGCTGTACAACTCGATGATGAACACGTCCACAAGGAGCTAGCCTTGAAGGCGTTCCCTCAAGTCCCAAAGAAACTTGTCCACAAGGAATTAATACAGTTGTGTCTAAGAAACTCAACCATCCCATGATTGGGAACTCCACATTGCAAATTCAATACATGCACTAGAAGTAGAACATGAACAGTTGGCACACCACACATCAGAGGCATCTGCTGTGATACATAACACAAGATGGGTTTGGTGTGGTTCTAGTCAAGAGATATGGACTCTTAATTACAAGTAAATATAGGGTTCAAGATGAGTATATTGATTATCCAGGGCTGAATCTTAATTACAAGTAAATATAGGGTTTAATTTGTGTTTGGGGTTGGAGCTGGGAAAGAGAGAGAGGGATAGGAGGGGGGAGGGGAAAGAGAAATGTTTATTTTAGGGTTTAATTAGGGCAGTGGCATGGTGCCCAGCCCAGGTGATATGACTGTTACTGCATGTTCATGTTCATGTTGAGAACCTGTCACAATGCTTGACTTGAGTATGTTTAATCCTCATTTTCTATGCATGCAGAACATCTTATTTCAGTAGTAGTGCTCTTTTGACAAAAATGTTTTAGTTACTTTTGTAAGGAAAAAATAGGTGCATTTTAAGGAGAATCGTACTGTCTGTGTACCTAAGTAGTACAGCAGCACTGCACGCCTAACAGAGTTGCACGATAATTAAACATTAACAAGAGGTTGATTTTCTTCTTTCTGTCCAACAAACATGATGGTACCAGGTAAAGGTATCTTTTCTGTGAAGTCATGCAGATTCGATGAATCTTCTCATATGTGCTTCTATATGATTTTTTTCTTTTTTCTCCTGTTGTTCTGTTAATAACCAGATCTGATACCAGTGAGTTAGATTCCCATGCATGCATGAGCTGGCTGATAGACAAAGACAAGTAAGCCAGGCCTCAAGACAATGCAGCTTAATCAAATTAAACTCAAGATTCTGGTGTTTAACCCTGTTGTGTTGCTTCTAGATATAATATTTTTTTTTGAACCGGGCATTACCCCTTTCCATTACTAAGAACGGAAATACAAACCAGTTCAAGATAACAGGAGGAGGGAAAGAGGGTAGAGCGGGTTCAAGCATTACCAGGCACTACTAGGGAAAAACCTATACACAGAATCTTACCAGCAGCGCACTTTAAAATCAGGCGCTGCTAAGTAGCAGTAGCGCGGGCCATAGAAACTCGCTGCTGAAACAAGTTTATCAGTAGCGCGTGCACTCCAACAAGCACTACTGCTAAAATTCCCACGCCGCCGCCGCGAGGCCAGTTATAGCAGCAGCGCGTTAAACTAAACAGCGCTACTGCTACATAATGTAGCAGTAGCGCATTCAGGCAATAATCACTACTGCTAAATTAACTACAAAAATTTAGTCCCACCTCGCTCCGTGAAGAGAGTTTTACCCACCTTAAATATGTTTCTTCTACAACTTTCACAAGCACTTGGTCTTCATTGAACTCTATGTGTAGGATCTGTGGCCGCAATAGGAATCCTCGCCAGTTCTTAAACCAACCGGCGAGGATTCCTATTGACAAATCAGATTGTACACAAAAAGACCATTGATGATCAATGTATTTTTTATGTCTATGTCTATTTTTACATACTGACACATAGCAGTAGCGCGTTCACGCCGAAAGGCGCTACTGATAGGTCGTTTAGCAGTAGCGCATTTCCCTATAGCGCGGTACTGCTATGCCATTCCACCCCCCCACTCACTAGCCTCATCCACAGATCACACTCACACACACTCACTCGGTCTCCTCCTCACCCCCCGCGCCGCCGGTCCTCCCCCGTCGCCCCTCCCCCGATCTGCGCCGCTGTCGCCTCATCCTCCTCGCTGGACTCGGTACCGGCCTCCTCCTCTGTCCTCCCTCCACTCGCCGCTGGCCGGCCCCTCCTCGCTCCGCCTTCCTCCTCGATCCGTCCTCCCTCCACTCGCCGCCGGCCGGCCCCTCCTCGCTCCGCCTTCCTCCTCGATCCGTCCTCCCTCCACTCGCCGCCGGCCGCCCCCTCCTCGCTCCGCCTTCCTCCTCCGTCCTACTATCTTCTCCCTCCTCGAGTCGCCCCTCCTTGTCCCTCCTCCCTGATACATTTTGATTTAGTAGGCTTTCATATGTAACATTTTGATTTAGTTGATATGATTCAGTTGATTTAGTAGGCTAGTTGATTTAGTTGATTTAGAACATTTTGATTTAATTTATTTAGTAGGCTAGTTGATTTAGTTGATTTAGTAGGCTAGTTGATTTAGAACATTTTGATTTAGTTGATTTAGTATGCTAGTGGATTTAGTATGCTAGTGGATTTAGTATGCTAGTTGATTTAGTTGATTTAGTATGCTCGATTTAGTTTTTTTGTAATAAGTTATTTTTTGGCAAAATGTAGGTGCCAATTTAATTAAATTTGCCACTTGTTTGTTTAAACAATTATCTTAGGCAATAGGGGCCAAATTAGGATTATAATTGTCCATAAAATTGTTTTAGGAAAATGGCGCCACCACCAGCACCACTATGTCGACTGTGCAAGTCAAGGTGCGCCAGCAGCCTTGCAACTGGCAAGCTGTTCGGCATCTACTTCCATCCAAGTTTTCGTGATGCGGCGGTAAGAAATTAGATGAAATGTAACAACTATTTTATTTTTAGTGTTGGCATTACTGCATTGTGTCATTTTGCTTTTCTTACACAGATCGTCCCATGCAATGTGAGGTTGAAATTCAACAAGCTGACAGGAGACACTGTGACATTTGAGGCTCCTGGGGGGCCATACACTATGGAGGTCGAGAAAGGACGCAATATGTCGCAGATTGGAGGAGATGGATGGGCCCGTTTCCTCGCTCGCATGCGTCTTACTGGTGGTGAGTTGATCAGATTCTCCTTCAGAGCAGAAAGACCCAAGCTGGTTGTCATTTATATCAACCTGGTGGAAGATGATGAAGATGACGAAGATGATGAAGATAATGAGGACCCACTCTATGAAGATGATGAGAACCCACTTCATGAAGCCATCATAGCTCAAAGAATGAGGCTGAGCGAGGAGGAGGTGTGCAACCTATGGGACATAATTCCGCCACATGATGACTTTGTCGGGGTGCCATTCGTGACCCGCCTGACAAGTACCATGGTCGATCGGCATGAAATGGTATGTTATACGTACTGCATGTAGTAATTTGATGATATATATATGCTTTATTGTTATACTTACAAATGCAAATTATCCGATTATATGCTTAGTGAATCCGATGATATGCTTAGTGTAGAGTCCAATGATATGCTTTGTGGAATCTAGTGGATGATATACTTTAGTGTAGAGTCTGATCACATGCTTATTAGTGTAGAATCCAAGGAACTATTAATAGTGTAGATAATCCATATATACTTATTAGTAGAATTCATGATTAATTAGTACAAATACGCAGTACTGTGTCTTTTGATAGTGTAGAAATCTAGACTTAATAGAAATATATTTGCAAGAGTATGTGTGAGGCTATTTATTAATTGATATGTTTTTCTTATTCAGAGATTGCCAAAGAACCTATCTGTGAGTTGTGGTATCGAGCCTGATGAAGAAGGCTCAGTTGGACTACGCCTTACCGCAAGGGGCTCTGTCACCACCTGTACTTACTGCATGGACACAGATGGTCGCACACACTTGAACTCGGTTGGGTGGAAGAGATTCCTCATTGGCAAGAATCTTCGTGTTGGACAGGCCATCCTAATTACTATCAGGAACACCCACCGCCCAGGCTTAAGGATGATGATCGTCGTCGATATCATCTAGAACTACATATGTGTGTGTGGCTATATCATCTAGAACTACATATGATGATCGTCGTCGATATCATGTAGAACTACATATGATGATCGTCGTCGATATCATCTAGAACTAAATATGATGATTGTCGTCGATGTCACCTTGTACTGCTTGAGGATGCATGTTGAGTATATATGAAATTGTTATCTAGTACTCCCTCGGTTCAAAATTACTCGTCGTGGTTTGAGTTCAAATTTGAACTAAAACCACGACGAGTAATTTCGAACCGAGGGAGTACTACATAGTACCTATAATGCTTTATGAAATTGATATCTAGTAGTACCTAGTATCTGGAAATTGCAGTTTATCGAAGCTGGAATGGGGAAATGGTGAAAGATATAACAGTAGCGCGGGACCAGGAAATCGCTACAGCTAACTAATAGCAGCGCATTCCTGAAAAGCGCTACTGCTATAGTCAATAGTAGTAGCGCGGGTACAGGCAGCGCTACTACTAAGAGTTAGCTGTAGCTCCTTATTGGTAGCGCGGGCACCCGCGCTGCTGATAAGCCTAAAACCCGCGCTGCTGCTAGCCTTTTCCCTAGTAGTGAGGAAACCCACCACATCCGCCCGCCATCGAAACGGATGTCATGGGGCGAAAACCTGGTAACACTAGTATCAAGTCTATTACAGCAAACCAAAAGAACGACCAGACAGACGCAAACCACACATCAGACCGCCCGAATTGGCAGAACTAGACAAAAGTATTAGATGACGAAAAGGGACAGAGAAGATCTCCTCCAGCTCCGGCCACGTGCAGGGCCACACCTTGGACTTCATGTCTGGATCATTTGCTTGACGGAGTCACACAGTTTCATCAGCTGCAGCGTGCCGTTCCTGATCATCTCTGCACCTGCGCGAAGTTCTCTAGCCGCCTCTCCTTTCTGTAAACCTGTCCAGTACAAAAGAAATGAACAAAGGGAGAAAACAATCTCAAAAGGAGTCTTAATCTGTTTTTCTCAAAGGTAGCACGATTACGCGCCAGCCAGATGGCCCAACAAGTAGCAGCTAAACCCACAGTATAGAAGGTATCTTTGCCAGGAAGAAATTTACTGCACTAGACGAAATACTGCCAATAGTTGTTAGGGCACATATCAGTGCCTAGCACCACCCCAACAGATCTCCAAACCACCCTAGCAACGGGGCAGGTGAAGAAAAGGTGGTTAGAGGTTTCTACCTCCCTGCAGAAAGAACAGCAAGGATTCCCTGGCCACTTTCTCTCCCTCATCACTTGTCTCGTGAGCACTGCGTCTTGGGATAACTGCCATAAAAAGATTTTGATTTTAAGAGGAATTTTTGCTTTCCATATCCACTTATAGTTACACCCAGCGAGGGGTTTTTCCAACATCTTATACACAGATTTCGTGGAAAAGTTGCCATTCTGGTTAAGCCCCCGGGAGATTTTGTCACCATCACCGCTCTTAGCAAGAGGGATGTTATTAATGATAGATCGCAACGCTTCCCACTGCTTAAGCAGATCAGGGGTAAGCCTGCGCCTAAAGAAAGAGCTGACATTGTTGCCGGCCAACTTGTTCATAGTACAATCTGGAAAATTACAGATATCAAACAACTGAGGGAACTGATCCTGAAGAGAAGGAGACCCATTAATCGAGTCTTTCCACAGCCTAGTGATGTATCCTTTTTTTGTTTCTATTTTTCTGCCCAACATATATACATTTTTTACTTTAAGCAAAGATTTCCAGCAAGGTGAGTCAGAAAATCTGGCAGTAACATCCGCAACAGTTTTGTTGCAAAGGTATCTGGCCCGGACCATATCCTGCCAGAGTCCTTTTTGCGTTTCAAGTTTCCACCACCATTTAACCATTAAGCTAATGTTTTGTTTTTGCAGATTTTTGATACCCAGACCTCCCTTATCCTTGGATCTGCAAATTCTACTCCATCTCACAAGGTGGTATCTCCTTTTCTTATTACACCCTTGCCAGAAGAATCTCCTTCTGTGTTTATCCAGTCTCTCAATAAAAGTTTTATTCATAAGACACATCGACATATGATATAGAGAGATTTGTGTAACCACGGAATCTAGCAGGGTATGTCTCCCACCCATCGAAGCCGCATTACCTATCCAGGTCTCGAATCTCTTCAGGTATTTACTCACAATGAACTCCCAATCAGAGTTTTTCAGGTTTGCATAACTCACAGGCATGCCCAAGTATTTAATGGGAAAGCTGCCTATCTCACAGTTAAACAGCTCCGCATACTTTTTCATAGTATTTTCATCCCCCCCCCCACGGTGAGGATTTCACTTTTCTGGAAGTTCACTTTTAACCCAGACATCATTTCAAACAGATATAGCAGCAACTTCAGGTTAACCGCCTTATCGATATCATCCTCCAAGCAAATGATGGTGTCATCTGCATACTGCAGAACAGCCACCCCTTCAGGAATAAGGTCATACGCCAGACCTGTGATCAACTTATTATTTTAGGCATTTTTAATCATTTTGGTGAGGCATTCCACAGCCAAGTTGAACAGGAAAGGAGAGTGGGGGTCGCCTTGGCAGACCCCTTTAGCACTTTGAAAGTACGGCCCCGTACAATTATTCAACTTGATGCTAACTGTCCCCTCGTATAGTATTTGTTTAATCCATCCATACCAGGTTTCATTAAAACCACGCATTTTATGACATTCAAGAAGGAAGTCCCAGTTTACTTTGTCATAGGCTTTATCGAAGTCAAGTTTAAGGACAATCCCCACT
This sequence comes from Triticum dicoccoides, assembly GCF_002162155.2. Taxonomy (NCBI): domain Eukaryota; kingdom Viridiplantae; phylum Streptophyta; class Magnoliopsida; order Poales; family Poaceae; genus Triticum; species Triticum dicoccoides. Next base: position 24,732,335 of record NC_041384.1, read on the forward strand.
TTTTTCTTGACATGTGTATAGTTAAGGATCTCATGGAGTGATAGCACACCATCCATGATGTTTCTCCCTTTCACAAAAGCATTCTAGGTGAGGCCGATGAGTTTATCAGCGTATACAGCAACCCTACGGTCGAGTACTTTAGTTATGAGCTTATAGGGGCAACGAAGTAGACAGATAGGTATAAATTGCTGGATTCTCTCAGCACTAGACACTTTAGGCAGAAGGGTAATAATCCCATAAATGAGGCATTTCACATCAAGCTAACCTTGATGGAAGTGGTCAAAAAGGGCCATAATATCGTCCTTGACTATATCCCAACAGACCTGATAAAATTCCACAGGAATATTATCAGGTCCGCGCTCTGTTTGGGGCCATGTCAAACAGAGCAGCCTTAACTTCCTGTTCTGTAAATTCTCGACAAAGATCCACATTAACTTCCGCAGAAAGTTTCTCATTATCAGTCCACGTCTCAGGACTAATATGAAACAAATTGCCAGGGGCTGGGCCAAAAAGATCTTTGTAAAAAGTAGTGGCATGAGTAATCAGATTATCAGTGCCCTCTACGGTAATGTCATCCCCCACTTTAAGAGAATGGATGGTGTTTTTATGCTTTCGGCCATTAGCAATCTTATGATAGTAATCTGTGTTTAGATCTCCTTTAAGGAGCCAACGCTCATGTGATTGTTGCAGCCAGAAGATCTCTTCATTGACAAGCAGCTCATGCAACTCGAAGTTGGCATCCATCTTCCTACTGTAAAGCGCAGGAGGAAGTGGTCCATCTTCTTGAAGCTCTTCGAGTATGGATAACTCCATTCTAAGGTCCTCTTTCCTATTTTTATTATGGCCATATCGATCGGAGCCCCACCCTTTGAAAAAGGTTTTGAATCTTTTTAGTTTGATATTCAGGATGTCAATGGGGTCAGAAGATTTAACTTTTCTAGTCCAGATCCGACTGACTAGCGGCAGGAAACTATCGTCTTTAATCCACGAAAGATCAAAACGAAACTCCCTTGGTTTAGGGGCATCTCTCCCCTCCTCACCCATGGACATAAGCAAAGGATTGTGATCAGAGATCTCAAGAACTAGTTTTCGAACAGAGACAAGCGGAAACATGTCTTCCCAATCTTCAGACATAAGGATGCGATCCAGTTTTTCCAAAGTGTGGTGGGCCTGTTGGTTCGTCCAGGTATACTTACCCCCATTAATGTGGATCTCACAAAGAGCCAAGGTATTGATGATAGAATTAAACAGGTCCGAGGATTTATGATTATTAAGTTTCTTATTCTTTTCACCAGAATGTCTCAGGATATTAAAGTCGCCCCCAACAATGTAGGGTACTTGCATCCCAATGCAAGTGGCGGCTAGTTCGACCAGAAAGTCCCCTTTCAGTTCTTCATGAGCTGGACCATAAACTACTATCAACCCCCGCTTCAAATTCTTAGGTTTGTCCAGCAACACTAGTTGCAACATATGTCTCCCCTTGACGGTGTCCTGGACTAGGGGGTACTCACCACGTCGTCTCCCGATCTATTAGATTGGGCCGAGGAACCCCGTGGCCGTATACTCATGGGCCAGTTCGGACGGCTACCGCATACAAGGAAGATTCCACAAGACTTGGCGATCAAGACAAGGACTCTTGGCGATCAAGACAAGGACTTCTCCCCACCGGCGTATTCGGCTAGGACTTTTGTTATCCTAGGCCTCCGGTGCATTATATAAACCGAGGCCAGGCTAGTCGATAGATATACAACATATACATACAATCATACCATAGGCTAGCTTCGAGGGTTTTAGCCTCCTTGATCTCGTGGTAGATCTACTCTTGTACTACCCACATCATCAATATTAATCAAGTAGGAGTAGGGTTTTACCTCCATCGAGAGGGCCCGAACCTGGGTAAAAACATCGTGTCCCTTGCCTCCTGTTACCATCCGCCTTGACGCACAGTTCGGGACCCCCTACCCGAGATCCGCCAGTTTTGACACCCACATTGGTGCTTTCATTGAGAGTTCCGCTGTGTGATCGACAAAAGGTCGATGGCTCGCCTGCAGATCAACTGCGACTTTGGCATTTTCGTCACCAGCTCGACTGGTCACCTTGGTTCGACCAAAAATTGTGCCCCGTGTTCGGATCACCATTTTCGGACGAGGGCCTTCATCAAACATCAACTCCGATCTCTAGCAAGATCACGGAGGAATCATATATGGAGCTCGGGGGCTCAACGTCAACATTGCCCTCAGGCAACCGTGCTATTTTTTAGACAGCGAACTTGTATCTGCCGCCACCACCTCCTCGAGTATCGCTTTGATGATCGCTTTGGTGGAATTGTGCGGAATTGAGTCTATAACAATCCTGGAAATTTTCGTCGAGTTCCGATGGAGGAATCTCTGGCAATCCATGATATACCGGAGCCCTGTCAAATCTGGACGGGAATTTGGATGAGTTTAGAGCGTGGTGTCCAGCTTCTAGCTCGGACGTCCTTTGGAAGATCCAACTGTTGATCGGCTGCAGAATTCCTATATCTACCACCTCTCAAAATTTCAGCTCGATCCGACCGTCCAAACTCCGGGAACCTTCTGATTAGTGCATCACTTTTCGGATCTGTTTTCTGCGCGAAAACGAATCCGACCCGAGTTCATCTTTTTTATTAACGGGATTTCGAACATCCTTTTTGAAGGAAGTTTTGTATGGGGTATTGTGTTTTGTTCCCGAACACATCCCACTAACTTTAAGATCTTTTGAACATGATCTTCAACATCAGGCTGGTGTCAAACCAGTCCGGCAATATTACTCCACGGCTACTGACCTGCGCTAGACACGTCGTCACTTTAGCCGAGCTCAACTTCTTCGGATCATCATCTCGGCAAGCCGAACAAGAGTCCGGCATCTCGAAGGATAAATCATCATCAACATCACCGCCCCACAGATTACACGGAGCGGGCATATCGGCATCGCCGCCTGGTTGCTTCATCAAGCCAACATCTACCACGTCACGACCTGCATCGACAGGGCCACACTTTTGCTTCTTTAAGCTGGTGTCCATCACGCCGACCTACTTCGACTCATCGGCTGACATCGAGGCTTCAACATCTCGGCTGGATCGGGGGCTTCGCCATCTCTTCATCAACCTACTCCGGACACTTCGGCGTCACTAGCCGACCAGCTCTGTCACGTTAGCTGGGCCGAGGGCTTTGCCTCGGCGAGTCAACCTTTACCAGCATTGCCATGCCGTCGTTTTATCGCCCATCAGGCAATGGGTGTGCGGAGCGCGTCCCGATTTTAGGAATCACCTTCCTTCGGATTGCTACAACAAATAAACCAGGTGCTATTAATCCCAGTATTTTTTGCTTGTTTGGGTTCATTTTTCTCAAGGAATTATCACTCTGGTTTGTCCGTCATATGTACACAGGTCTATCAAATGGTGGCTACATTAACGACAGTCGCATGGTGGTTCGGTCAGTTTCCGTACATAGTCCGGCGAACGCCGCACTCGGAGCTCGGACCGACTTGCGAATTCAGGCTTTGCCACGCCCTTATCACATCACGCCGACGCCCTGCATCGACTTGACTTCGGCGCCAGGCCATATTTCTTTTATTACTCACTTTGCATAAACTATTTATTATGAAACGATTTTTTTAATTATCATTATTACTATTATCTCCGGTTTGCACTATTTTTTGTGCACAGGAAAATGATCCGGGGACTTCGTCGTCACTCTGCTGGTCTGCATTGACCGTGCTATGTCACCACTTCGGCGTGTCGAGCTCTCCGCTCCGCCACCTTGGGACCAGCTTGGGGGATGGAACCTTGCCCCGCATCAAGCTCGGACCGCGTCATCAATACCGAACACATTAACCAGCTAAGTCGCTTTCACGCTCAAAGCTTTAATTTCTAATTTGTGTTTGGTTCGACCAAGAATTATACTTTTTTGGAAAAAAGTTTCTTGTAAAAAATTTTCCTTGTCCAATCTTTGTTTATGACGCATAAATTCAAATACCCCGTTTACTTGGGGGCTTCCTTTATGAAGCTTTTCTTCTTGCATATGATTATACTTGTACGGCTTCGTTCCTTGTTCGTGTATTACGCCACAATATGCACCATATTGACTTAAGCGATTTGCAAGCTGGGTTGCCTCGCTCCTGTGTTTACCCCTATATTCCCGATTGTTCGGCTAGGGAGTAAAGGGAGCACCTCTACGATTGTCACGATCGGTCGCCCGAGCCGGACCTCAGACTGGGTGAAGCCGAAAGCTAGCGCTCTTATAGTTTTCAATGATGGTCGGCACACAACGGAACTCATGAGTACAAAAAATCTATTGCACAAGTCTCATAATAACAATGAGCACCGAAGAAAGGTATCGGTGGGGGTACTATTTTCTTCGAAGATGCTTCTTACACCTCACGGTAATATAGCATAAGTTCCCTGAGCGCGCTTTATCTGTTACAGCCTTATGGCCTTATTGCCTGGTTATTGGAAACACCGTCGATATTCTCGACCGATGGAGTACATAACACTTTTTGGTCCTTGACCGAAGAGGGAGAAGCTGACGGTCGGTTAAAACGCGTTTAAAGTTCGGTTGAACATAGATATGATATAAGTACTTCGGTACATGCAATCATTCTTCTACCCAAGTCACTTGGGGGCTCTTAAGTTTATTCGAGCCGTTTTATAATAAGTGTTCTTCTTCTTAGTCGTTGCAAAGTTTTATTATTATTATTGTTATTTATCACTCCTTTTTTCGATACGAGTGTGCGGTCACTAGCCGGGAAGCCTAATTTCTCTCTCAAAGCCGCTAGAGTTTAGTTTGCTAAACTAGCCTGATGAGAAGTACTTCGCCCTCGGGATAGGAGGTTGAAGCCGTAGGCTGACCCGCTCGAAGTCTTGAATAGGATGTATCATGTTAAAGCACGACAGAAGCACTTCTTTTTTCTAAGACCAACTTTCGAATTGGCACCGAACACTTGATATTGTTCGGACGTCATGTTTTTACTGACATTTCTTGGCTTTCCAAGCTTTTTGGCACTTCTAAACTATTTGTGCTTTTCCAGCATTAGTCTCATAGTGCAACGCCGGACACCTTTAGGGATTCGGCAAAAACATTCTTAGATATTGCTATATATGCATCGGTTTCGAATTGTGTCTTCGGTCAATAGTTGGGTTGCCCGGCTCCTGCACTTGCTTCCTACGTTCCGTTTTGTTTGGCTAGGCGTGCAAAGGGAGAACCACTACGATTGTGCTTCCAGCTCACATGGTTAAGCACCTCAGTGGAGAAAGCCGAAAACTGACTGTCACAATAAGCGTAAACTGGTTAGCGATCCGATGACTATGTTAAATGACGGGCCGTTCATAACATTGGCCGAAGTGTTTACAGCTTGACCCCAACTGTCGCCGAACACTACCGGGGGCTATTAACTGACCTCCCAAACTAAATCCTCGATATTTTGCTCTTACATTAGAGCTGAGGTTTAATGATCATGCTTAGCATGACAACCCAAAGAAAAGAACCGATAGCGGGACTATTTTCGTTGGAAGACATTTCTTCTGTTAAACAGTAACATAACATATCTCTCTGCGTACCTTTGTTTATAAAACCGTATGGCCAGATTGCCTTGTTTGTTGTAAATCTTTGCCCTCATAAAGGCTTTATAAAGTAGGACAAACACTCCTCGGCTATTGGCCGAGGAGGTGGAAGCCGATGGTTGGTCAACAAAGTTTTGTACAATGCGGATCCAAGCATTAATGACGTAAAGTACTTGGATACATAGAGTCATTACACATAATTTGTGATTTTACTATGGATATTGATCCTTAATTCGGCCACCCGTGCCCGCATTAAGGCTCGGGGGCTACTGGGCTTCGGGCTAATTATTTACAAATATTAAAGGGGCACATCGATCCCCTGATCTGGTGTTGCCACCCGACCAGTGTCTCGGGGGCTACTGCATTGCTTGTCCAATGCAGAGAATTTTATGTGCAATATAATTTCCGAGGAGATTTTAATCCTCAGGTTGGTCGGCCGCACCCAACCTGAGTCTCGAGGACTGAGCATGCCGCTTTTAGTGTCCCGAAGTATTCTGCCGAGCTTGGACTTGATCCTCAGGCCGATTTTGCAAATCAACCTGAGTCTCAACGGCTACTAGGATCAGCGGTCTTACGTCATCCTTCAGGTGCATCTCGGGTTTTAGACCGATACACACATTGAGGGCTACTGGCTATATATCTCAGCAGAGAATAAATTGCACCAACAAAAAATATTCACAAAAATCGGCCCACATTCGGGGTGGTGCACCACCTCGGAAGCAGTCCGGCATAAAGATCGGGCGCTAGTGGCTGGCTCCGTAGAGGGCATTTCCGGCATTAAGCTCGGCTAAACTCCTTCAACTTTTTTGAACCAAGGTGATATGACACCTCGGATATAGTCCAGCGTTGGAGCTCGGATACATAGTCCGGCGTTGGAGCTCGGATACATTCCGGCGTTAGAGCTGGGAAGTGGTCTGGCGTTGGTGCTCGGTTGCAAAAGATACCTCGAATGCAGTCCGGCGTTGGAGCTCGGACGCAAGAGGACCCTGCCTCCTGGGAACAACTTCAAACCCAAGGTGTGGCATAAAAATAAACAAGGCATTGATAAAGGCCGAAAACTTAAAGGGGCTCCTCGGATACCCGACGTGTAAACTTGTCGAATGCATTTCAGCGATCCTCAAGATCAAAGATAAAGAAGATTTGTTGAACTAGTTTTCAAGACCAGCAACCGAAGATGAAGAACAGTTCGGAAGAATCGAGGAGCGTCCCTAACTTGAAGACCGGTTCAGGGGGCTACTGACGGTGTCCTGGACTAGGGGTACTCACCACGTCGTCTCCCGATCTATTAGATTAGGCCGAGGACCCCCATGGCCGTATACTCATGGGCCAGTTCGGACGGCTACCGCATACAAGGAAGATTCCACAAGACTTGGCGATCAAGACAAGGACTTCTCCCCACCGGCGTATTCGGCTAGGACTCTTGTTATCCTAGGCCTCCGGTGCATTATATAAACCGAGGCCAGGCTAGTCGATAGATATACAACATATACATACAATCATACCATAGGCTAGCTTCGAGGGTTTTAGCCTCCTTGATCTCGTGGTAGATCTACTCTTGTACTACCCACATCATCAATATTAATCAAGCAGGAGTAGGGTTTTACCTCCATCGAGAGGGCCCGAACCTGGGTAAAAACATCGTGTCCCTTGTCTCCTGTTACCATCCGCCTTGACACACAGTTCGGGACCCCCTACCTGAGATCCGCTGGTTTTGACACCGACACCCCTTAATACAGGAGATGATATCAAGCTTGTCACATCTCACACCACAAAGGATGCCGCCAGATTTTCCAGCAGAAGGGATCCAGTTCCAATGGAAGGATCCAAAGGGGTCAATTCTCCTCAAGCACTTGGGGGAGAAATTTTTCTTCATAGTTTCTTGGAGACCCAGGAAATCAACGGAATGGTCACTAATCATGTCGGAGAGGCAGGTGGCCATCCCTTTCTTGCCCACCCCTCGACAATTCCAAATGAGGCCTCTCATTTGGAACGCTTCTTGTGAAAATTGGACCGAGTAACCCTACCAGGAGGCATTGTAGGGTTACGGATTATATCTGTCTCCAGGGCACAACTTTTTTGACTTCTAGTCACAGGTCTAGAAATTATATAAAAGCTGTGAAAAAGAAATCTGTGGAGTTGGCACTTTACATAAGGTTGTAGATCATTGTAGTGTCCTAATGTCTAAGACTGTTGCATTGGAGGTTCATCTTGCAAACATATCAGAACTTGCAAACATTTTATTACTTGTTGCATTGGAGGTTCATCTTGTCTTGAGGCAAACAAATCAGCATTGGAGGCTCATCTTTGAGGATCATCTTTATTACATATCAGAATTTGCAAACAAATCTGTGAAAGACTTGTAAAGTTGCTGGGTTTTGTCTCCGACCATTGTGTCGTGATGAATTTGCAGGTACCCCGAGAGGCCCTTGAGTTTGCCGGAATGTCGATTAACTTCCGTTCCGGCAAATTCGGGTACTCCATATGTCCTATTTTCAGCAAAGGTCATGCTGAAATTTTCTGTGAATTTTAGCATGACTTTGCTAAAAATAGGACATATGGGGTACTTGCGACTAATGCATGGGCCGGGGTATCTTAGTACTTAGTTAAGTAGGATCAACTGCCCCGCCATTCTTGCTGCATTAAACCATAGGTGGCAATAGAGCCAAGTGATTAGGCCCAACTTAGAATTCTCCTTAGCATCGTTAAACCCTAGATGATAAACCCAACATAGGTGGCAAAAGAGCCAAGTGATTAGTGCCAAGTGATTAGGCCCAACCTAGGGTGCCTCGGCATCGATAAACTCTAAATGATGAAAACTTAACTTGGCTTCTATAGGGTGCCTCGGTGTCGATGAGAACCTAAATGATGTACGCTTAGGCTTTTAGGATGCCTCGGCGTCGACAAACCCTAAATGATAAAAGCTTAGCTTTTAGGATGCCTCGGTGTCGACAAACCCTAAATGATGAGACCATGATCTTGTTCCTTGACAATAACCAACTTTTTGACCAAACTTTTTTCCTATTTAGAGAGAAACATGACCCACAACAATGAGGCCGGCGGTTCGGGCGGCAAGCAATTCTGGGAGCTATCCCAGGAGTTGGAGGAAGAACCTCACCGCTATGAGGACGCTGCGGAAGACACCGATCCTGACTACACAACCCCTAGTGGCGTCGGGGATGACACCACTGATGGTGCCGCCGAGGATGCCACCACTGATGATGGCGGTGCACGCACAAATGGTAGCCAACCAAAGAGGCAACGGAAGGACCGGCGCCCGAGCGTGCTCGGCACCGTCAAGGAGGAATTTACTGAAGTGAACTCCGACGGACATCCGACGGCGCCCAAAAAAATAGTCAAGGGGTACTCGGTTCAGCTCAAGTGCATTCTCCGGAGCACCATCTCGATCAACACCGAGAACCTAAGGCATAAGGACCGAGGGAATTTGTGCAGCCTCCTCTTCACGAAGCTGCACGAACGATACAAGTTCCCCGCTGAGTTCGCAAACACACGCCTCTCAGGGAATAAAGTGAACAGTGCCGCCCTCACGAGGATGAGCACGACCCTGTCTACTTGGAGAAGCACGGTGAAGGCAATGATTGAAAAAGGTGATAGTTATGAGAAGATCAAGGCGAAATATCCTTTGATGAGCGAAGATGACTACAAGGAATTCAAGATCAAGTGCGAGAGCAGCGCAACCTCCGAATCAAGTCAGTGGGGGAAAGAAATGCGGAAGTTGAACTTAGGGGTCCACCAACTCGGTCCCGGCGGTTACAAAGTGGCAGAGCCTATATGGGACAAGGAGGACGCGGAGCGTGCCGAGGAAGGCCTACCACCCCGCTTCGACAAATACCGTGACAAGCAGACCAGGAACTTTCTCAGAGCCCGGTACAAGGAGGACCCGGTAACAAAGGAGCTTACCACGGATCCGAAGACCAGAGCGCTTGAGCTTATTCTGGTAAGGAATACACCCCCACGTAATTAGCTCCATATGGTTGCATTCTAATTAATCCCCAATATTTATAAATGGTTCACGTTCCTTCCGCGGGACAATGAAAGCAGTAGCGCGGGGTCGTCTCAGAGTTCCCCTTTTGACACCCCTTTAAATAGGGCGTTTAACGTAATGAAAAACAAGGATAAGCTCAGTAAGCCGACGTCAACTGGTCGTGTGGTCGGCAAAGGCTTGTCCACAAAATGGTCGTCATACTATACCGCTGGTGGGCGAAAGGAGAAAAAGACCAGCTCGGAAAGCCAGTCGCGCGAGGTTGAAGCACTCAAGGCACAAGTGGCACGGATTCCAGAGATTGTTCAAGAGCAAGTGGAACAACAACTGGGAACGAAGCTCAACGCCATGGTGCCTACGTTAATTCATGGGCTGACAACATGGATTGCGGGCGGCCAACATGGGACTCCCCCGGTTCCTAGCTTCACGGCCAGCAACTCGCACAATGCGCAGGCGGCGCCATTGGTGTCTCCGGCGGCACCATTGGTGTCTCCAGCAGAGGCAGTATTCGTGTCTTCGGCGCCGGCACGGGCATTGGAGCTTAATGCACCCGGGTGTACGCCGGCCGGCACCTCGCCAGCAAGCGGCCCCTCTGTCAGTTGCACGTCCGCCGTTGGCGGTGCCTCGACATTAGCCGAGCTCGACGGCATCACGGTAACTAAGCCTCTCGGCCGATGACTTCATCTCCCTGCCTTTGACTGGGCATCCCTGACGCCCTACATGTTTTCGCAGGGCACCGCCGACGTTCCTTGCACTCTCCTGCACTTCGTGGGCGGCGAGTTGGTCGATGTCGCCAAGGGCAGAATCGTTCAACCGGGCAACACCGTGTTCCACGGTAATCCGATGCCACCCATAGTGTATAGGGTTGAAGTGGTTCGGGTGCTGCCAGGCTGCGATGAGCTATTACCTCCGATTCGACCCGCTGGGGCCGACGAAGAAGATGAGATGACCCTCAGCGCCTGCGTAAGCTAGCCCCTGCTTTGGCCGAAGATCCAGATTCGTTTGGGGACGGGGGACACCACCCCACAGACAAGACCGCCAGTCGTGCCGGCGCCAAGCCATGGCAAGAACGCCGCAACGCTACCGGACCTGCCGGACATCCCTATGGCACAGGATCCGGACATGCATATGGCACAGGATCCAGACGACGACGATAACAACGACGGTACATTCACCAACGTCAATAAGTACTTTGCCGAACATGGGTACGGTGACGAGTTCTGCGGGCCTCCTTCTCAAGAACCCAACCAAGACGACCGCGATCTAGCTGGTACGGTGGAGAAACCCAGTTGCAACAGGCGTCGTCTCGCGTTTAGTTCTCAGAAGACTCCTCCAGCTGCCGCCTTCACCGAGCCTCAGATAGCTAAGGTGCGAAATATTATCAGCCCCAACACGCTCAAGAAGGCGGTCTGTGAGCAGAACTCGGTCCCATTATAGCAGATCAAGAAGAAGGGCCGAAAACGGAAGACTAAAAAGGGCGCCGGTGCGAGCCAGCCGGCACCGAGTACGATCCGTGCTCAGGACGGGCCACCTTCACCTAAGGATATCTCGAGAAGGGTGCATGTGGCGGGTAGGGCGATGCTACCGACAAATATGCTCAATGCTGCAACCGGTGCTATGCGGAGTCTGCATGACAGTGTTCTTTTTTTGGAGAAGCGGCATCTCAGAGAGAATGATGTGGCATACCCGGTTTTCGTGGCCAAGGTGCCAGAGGGCAAGGGCTTTGTGGATGGCGCCATCGGGGGTACGATCGTCCTGCAGTTTGATGACATCTTTGCTATGTTTAACCTTCATCCGCTGCACTACACCTTTGTTCGGCTGTTTTCCCTGAGTATGGAGATGCGGATCATTAGAGACAAGACCCCGGACATCGTGATAGTCGACCCCTTCTACATGCGTGCCAAGCTCTTGGGCAGCGCTGGGGACCGGCAAGTCGCGAGTGCTTACCTCGAAAGCGTCATTCTGGCAAACCCAGATACAGATAACTTCCTCGTGCCTTACTTTCCCGAGTAAGTCGTCCCCTCAACCGCCCTGTAACATATGATTTCTTAGATTTCAATCGTTTTTTTCTTCTAACATTCCGTGTTATGTGCCGTGACACACATTGCACACTCATCCTCTTAAGCCCGAAATATTCCATGGCCACGTATTTCGACCCGAACCGTGACTCCAAGATAGACTACATAAATATCAAGAAAGTTCTTGATGATGTTCTCCCCGGCTACGCCAAATCTGGAGGCACCTTCACCAGGCCAGTTCGTAGGTACGACAAGCACGTGTTCAGCCACAATACGACGTTCTCCTGCGTCAAGCAGCCGCCTGGAGGTCAGAAGGATGCCTACTACGCCCTCCATCACATGCGGGCGATCGTACAGGACCATCATCACCTTCTGCTAACAGATAATCTCAAAGATTGGGCCGCGAGCTTGTCGGCAATCCAGGACGCGGACATCAGACAAGAATGCTTTCGCATCCAGTCGGAGTTTGCGGAAATCATCCATCAAGATGTCCTTCATACCTCGGGGCAGTTCTACCTCAGATATAAACCGTCCAACAGTGAGATAGACACAACGCTACAAATGCAGGCTGACAACGCCCGCGATTTCATGACCATCACGACAGACGGCGGCTTCATCCATGCTCCGGTCCCATGAGTCGAGTCGAAAGTAGTGATGCTATGTGTAGTTCTGAAACATTGATTGGCTCATGTTGTAATTAAACTTTAATGAATTGTATGTCTCTTTGGTTTGGACAGTCGTTCAACTTAGATGTAATCGATACTATTTATTAGTAGGACCATGAATCATGCTATTAATGTCTTGCTTTTCTCTTCCGATCCTTTTGTTGCATACTTATATATTGCTTATGTATTGTCTGTTGTTTGGCTTGTGCATAGAGATGCCGTCGTATGTCGTGTACAAGGGTAAGGTTCCCGGAGTCTACGAAGACTGGGAGGAGTGTCGGAGACAGGTTCACCGTTTCAGCGATAACAGTTACAAAGGGTACACCACTACGGCGGAGGCGGAATCTAGATTCGCCCGCTATCTAGCGGGAGAGAGGAGGGAGCGTTGGAGGAACCGGATGAAAACCAGTTTCATCGCGATGATGCTCATAGTGATGACCGCAGCTCTCTTCTATGTGATGGTAGTTTAGATGATCGATATCGACTTGTAACGTGAAGACAAACTCGCTACTCGCGGTCTCGAGACTTGTAATGTTCTATATTTGTTCGGTCTTTTGAATTCAGAGACTAATATGATGAATTGTATTCGGAGACCAATCTTCTATTGTATTCGATGAATCTGCTGTTGCCGTGTGCTGCTGTCTATATTATGTCCAATAATATATTTTGTAACCTGTGCAAAAATCAGAAAAGTAAAAATAAAATAAAACCTAATATTCATACTAATGGCGCATCACCTCAAAGTGCGTCATTAGTATGCCAAAGGATACTAATGGCGCATCACTACCCAGTGCGCCATTAGTATGCCAAAGGATACTAATGGCGCATCACTACCCAGTGCGACATTAGTATCCTAGTATGCCAAAGGATACTAATGGCGCATCAACCCACAGTGCGCCATTAGTGTGCCAAAGCACGTGGGTAAATATGGCCCCTTGGGAGGCATACTAATGGCGCATGATGGTCTATACTAATGGCGCACGGCGTGGTGCGCCATTAGTATATCAGATACTAATGGCGCACCAGTGGTGCGCCATTAGTATATCAGATACTAATGGCGCACCAGTGGTGCGCCATTAGCATATAATACTAGTGGCGTGGTACTAGTGGCGCACCTGTAGTGCGCCATTAGTAGGCAAAACTGGTGCGCCACTAGTAGGCCTTTTCCTAGTAGTGCTTGTAATTTGCATATGTTACTAGTCTATATTACGGAGGGGAATTTTTGGTCTATGGGGACATATGCACCCTATATGGGAAAAAAATTAGTAATTCAACAAAAAGTCAAAAATTCCTGAAAATATTTTTGAAATAAACTTGACCTTCTATTGTACTCGTGAGAAATAAAATCCATAAAAAAATATCCTTTTGACTTCTTTTCAAAAAATACAAACTTTTGGCTATAATAGTGTGAATAGTGACCTATAATAGCAAATAATTTTTGTCTTTTTTGTTGTGAGGTCAACTTTCGGTTTTTTCGTCGAGATTTATATATCAATGCAAAAGTAAGTCAATTGTTTTGTCAAAATAGTTCTTACCTATTTTGAATTTTTATTAAAATATTAAAAAAATCTCTATATATAGGGTGCATTTACAACCATGAACCAAAGTGTATTTCCCTCTATATTACTACCTTCTTAGTGTGTAGTAGCATTTGTGATATCATGCAAGCCCTTATTTATTTACATGTAGACTCATTTTATCTTAGGTTGCGTTATGTTACCACATACGCCTCTCTCTCTATTAACTACTTGCCACATGATCAAATTGCATTGGATGCATTATGTTTTTTTTCTTCTGAAGTGTCATTGCATGCATTATGTTACTAGTAAAGTTACTCCCGCTATGACCAGTTTGTATTGATGGTCATATCCACAAAAAGGAAATGATGTAGATTATGAGGACCACCCATCTGAGAAACAATCCTAACTATCTTAATCCAGCGCAGCTCATTTTTACTACACACTTCCACGGCCTGGGCGCCCCCATTACCACCTGGTCTGCAAGTCCTCAACGAGCCAAGCAGCGATCAGTCTTTTCATGAACTAGCTAGCAGAAGTTCGGCATGCATGCGTCCGTGCGTACCTTTGGCTTGGCTCGGCAGGAGAATGGTGCCCACGTTGTCGGCGACGGAGGCGTGGCCGGCGACGAGGAGGGCTGCCCCCAGTAAGCATCAGCATGATGCTAGGAATGACGCGTATGTTCATCTTCATGGCTGGTCGCTCACTGACTTTGCTTGTGCATTCGGCCCGTATATATAGCCTCGCGGTGACACCAGTGGATCGGCTAAGCGTGGAACGTTACCATGCTCCACGAGGGGCCAATATGCTGATGTGGGCACGATAGCCACATGGGCACCCTGACAATATGTGACTGAATCAATTGCACTGTCTGGAACAAGATCGTCAAGCTAGTAGGTTAGAGAGGTCCGGCTCTAATGAATATACAGGATAAATATAATTGTTGAAACAAAGCGACAAAAAGACCATGTCATTATAAAAAAATATGAACAGAAAACTCAGTTCATGCTCCAGAAGTGATAATTCTGTACAACCACTGTCCAACCCATGTGACCCTGACAACTTCGTCCGCTAATTTCACTCCCATAGAAGAGCAAGTTAGAGGCGACAACATGCATATGAATAAAAAATAGTTTAAGTAATAAAAAACCAATTCAAAAAAGAATTAACTATGATATTTGATGGTTGTAGGTGAAAAATAATCTTTGGAAATTTATAGTTGCATTGGATCGGTTGGATACTCTAATGGCATTGGCTATCATAGTAAGATGAGTGTATGAGGTGAATACACATTATTAGTAACAAAACACCATTCTAAAACAACACGAGGACTAGTTATATGAAGATAGAACAAAATGATGGATGAGGACTGAGGACAAATAGAAGTAAAGTGGGAGAAAACTATGAAAAAGTCAATGGTTTGTACATCGAGCCACATACACCAATTTATCATTTCCGTTGTTAATTATCCCTTTTTGAACATACAAATGTAAGGTTCAGAAGAGAAAATTCCTATCAGTAAAATTCTTGGAGTGTCCTTTGGAATAGAGGAATCGCCATTTTATACCTATGTAAATTTTCATTGGAACACAACGTACAGTCTATGGGAGTTTTGAAGAAATACAAACATGATGTATGATCTCGAGAATGGACGTTTCGTGACCGACCTCACTGGAGCTAGAAATTTTGGAAAAAAATCAACATTCAAACTTTCTGGTTTGGAAAAATCTGAAAAAATTGTGCAAGTAAACAAGGATGTTATGTGTATGTGTGTAAATTGTGCAAGGAACTTCATTTACTGATTGGATTTGACATTTATGTGGTTTTGAAAATTTATTCAACATGGTTATCTTATACTTGACTCGATGTGGAATAAATCATATTATTATATATGTGATGGAAAATAATTGATGCGGTATTTCACTTGAGGAAACAAAATACTCAAAGTGCCTATAAAGGTAGAATTACAATAGGGGAAAAAATTCTCGAGGCACCAAGGACAGCTATCCTGGGATTATTGGGTGGAAACTAAGGTCTCTAGTGATCTTAAGTTCCACAACAAGGAAACATACTGAAGTAAGGTATCACTATATATTTCTTTGGATTTCGACATAGTGTTAATCTGGTTGCTGACCCCTTTACTAAGCCTATTAGTTATGAGGTATTTGGTAAGCATGTAAAGGCTATGGGTTTACGAATACCTGAATGATTGTTTTGGACAAGTGGGAGATGTTGGAATTATGTGTCCTGCAACTATATTCAAATTACTAGGAATTACCAATATTCAAAATACCTCATTATGGAATTTATATACATGTACTTATGCATGGAATTACTTTACATGATTATCATGGAATTATTACTTGTTGGAAGTACTTAAGTTTTACATGCTTAAGTGAGCTGGTCGATTATCAATAGAATACAATATACTATTTATATTGAAAAGACTACCCGGGTACACTGATGATTGGAAGAAGCTTGATCGTATAGTTAGATTACAACCCTAGTGTTGATCTATGTAATTAGAAGAATTTACACTATATTATGGTGCGTTGCTCACAAGCGTGTGCTCCCGAGACATAACGGGTAGAATCCGTTAACAGACAAATATGATCGCGGTTGGCAATTTGATCTAGACTCTATCTCGGAAAACTAGTTGAGAAGACTAGGAATATTATCTGTATAAGATGTGGACCCTTTGGAAAGACAATACAAGAAGGTCCCTATCCCCTAGCCTCAGATATGCGAATTGTGAGCGGCACCACGGATAAGCACAGAGGAATAGGAGTAGACCACAAACCCTAAATTTCTGACAATCACTGCAAAATTAAATACATAAAGTTCATACATAGTTCTCATAAACAACACGCAACTATGTAAAACATTTAAATGCAACAACAAATGTGATCAAAATCGCAACTAAGGTAACAATTGATCCAACATCATAATGATACCAAGCCTCTTTATCAATGGCACATTTTCTAATCTTTCTAATCTTGAAGCGCATTGCATCCATCTGAATTGTGTAGATCGATGACATCGGCAACATGCAACTTCAATTTTATCTTCTCTTCTTCAACTCTTTTCAATTTTTATTTCAAACAATTGTTTTATTTTTCAACTAAATTTAACCTCTCAACCAGAGGGTCGGTTGGAATTTCCAGTTCACATACCTCCTAGATAAAATCATCTATGTCAAGTTGGTCGGCATAATTGTCATAAACACTAAATGAAAAAAAATAGTTATAAATGATAATATACCACATCCGAATCATATACCGGGCGAGAGCCGATGGGGGCGGATATCAAAACTATGGCACTACATAATAACAAACAATAATACAAGTAAGAAAATTATACAACTAGATATCTAAATCATACAAGTAAATTTAAAAAAAAAAGAAGATAAAAACAAGAGGCTCACCACGGTGGTGCCGGCGACGGGATCAACGCAGGCGATCGACGGCGGTGAGGACGGGGACGGGGATGGGCTTGGAGGAAGAACAAAGGAGAAAGCTTAAGTGTAGCTCGGACACCTCATATCATGTTTGTTTTGTGTGAACTCAAGTGACATCATGCTCACAGGCATTTCATCGAACACCTCATGTGCATAGGAAGGGAGAGCAAAGTAGCACACACCTCCTACCTTCTATGAGCCAGAAACAGAGGAGGGGGCGGGCAGGGGCGAGGATATGTGGGGTAACTACCACTGGGTGGTAGGATGGATTTTGTTAATCCCGGTTGGTGTCAAGAACCGGGACTGCAGACAGCTCTTTAGTCCCGACTGGAGACACCAACCGGGACTAAACACTAGTGCAGAACCGGGCAATAGCACCGGTTCGTAAGGCCCTTTAGTGCCGGTTTAGGAACCGGCACTAACGTTTCGGCACTAAAGGCCCCTCCCCCTTTAGTATCGGTTCAGCACGAACCGGTGCTAAAGGGCAACCACGTGGCACGAGCCAGCTCCGGGGGCCGGGAGCCCTTCAGTACCGGTTGGTAACACCAACCGGTACTAAAATGTTTGGGGGGTTTTTGGTTTTATGATTTCTTTTTCATTTAATTTTGTGTTTTCCATTTTAATTCTTTTTCGTTTGCTTGTATTTTACGGTACTACACATTGTACACGTTATGCATATATATATATATATATATATATATATATATATATATATATATATATATATATATAGAATTTCTAGTAGAACCAATCATATATATATCATCAATGTCTCACAAACCATATTAATTCACACATACACACATGTATAGCTATATACAATTTCTCCTACATATGCATATTGCCTTCGGAGCCAGTGGCATTAGCCTAATTGGTGCCTTCGGAGCACGATGACAATTGGAAGTGGTTCGTGGGGGCGGTAGCGGGTAATAGTATTCTCCCTTCGGATTTATGACCTGGTCGAGCAAAAATCCCGCTATTTCCTCTTGAAGTGCTTCTACGCGCTCCGTTTCTAGGAGCTTGTCCCGCACCTCTTTGAACTGTTAAGAAGGAGATCAATATGCATGTGTATTAGTTGTGTGACTAGATATCGATAATGGTGTAAAAATTGTGAATAGTGTTCTGACAAGCGTACCCATTCCTGTCTTTGAGACCTGCTCCTTTCGGACGCCATCATGCGAATGTTCTCACAAACGCAGAATGCACACAGATCAGTCCCCTGCGCCTGCTTCAGGGCCTTTAGTACGAGAATGGAATTTAATTTGATCAGATAATAATTAATCAAGCATGATAATTAAAGAGATGGTAGCTAGCTAGCTAGCTAGCTAGTACTACTTAATTACTTACCTTGGATCGAAACCATTTCAGCTTTGGTTTCCATTCGTCTTCCGTGACGCTGATGAACCTTTCCCAAGCCCTGCCTGCCGACAAAGAAAATGAATAAAGGGGTTATTAAATAGTTCATCTCATGAAATGACGAATTACTAAATAGGCCGAGATATATAGTTAATAATGATTGAAATTACCTGTTGACTATCCCAAACAAGATGTTATAGTCACTTTGTTTTTTAAGTAGCGAGTCCAGTATTTCAACTGTTCCGGCGTCAACTTTAATGATACACAAGATCCAGTGAAATCTGCATGCACACATGTTTGCATGTATTAATTAAGCGGGCATATGTAAGCAAAAACATGTAGCTAGCTAGCTAGTAGGCAAAAACAGAGAATTTGTAGTACAAGAAAGTGTGACTCACTGGAAGTTGTAAGGAAGTAGTATATCTTCATTGTATTTGAGGCGCTTCAAGAACTCTAGCATGCTGTCCTCTACCTCTTTTTCTTGATGCTTGTTTATTTTCCATGTGTATTCATTAACGGTGTTTGGGTCAATGAACCCAATGCCATAGCGTCCACCTTTTCTCATTTCATACATCTTCATCCTGCATAATACCACAGAAAAGAATATAGTGAGGATAATTACAGGTAATGATTGATCAAAAAGATCACTACAGCTAGCTTGAGACTTAAATTACAGAAAGAAATCACTTACAGACAATAGCAACTGACGATAGATTTGTCGAGTGCGTCTTGATTGTATAACTGAAACAGTTCAGGATACTCAACGGCCACAGCTTTCTCATGGTAGTAATCATCCTTCTTGACATACACCATGAGGGACTCTCGATCGGATCTCTTGGTAATGTCCATGTACCATTGATGCAATTCATACATTCTCGTTGGGAGCTTGTTGACATCTTCTGGCTCGACCAAAGGTTGGCCCCGGACATATTTCCGTTTTATTTCCTCCTCTGTAATCCCAGACATGTCCTCGATCTCGAGGAGTTGTCCAACAGTGATCTTGAGTTCTTCAGCCTGCATTATATGCTCCTGGGTTATTACCACATCGCCCACCTCGGGAACGTAAACTGTTTGGCCACAATAATATTGGGCGCGTGTACTGTCACGTGTTGTTGGCGGCACAACAAGCGGGGGGATCGATTGCGCCGCCTGTTTTCCCAGCTGGGCAACGGTTTTCCCGCATTTTTTGACAGCTGCTTGTTGTTTGCTCGAGCTCGAGCTCGCCTCCTTCTGTAGACATCGTCGATGTAACTTCCTGATGTGGCGCTCATAGTCTGTGTCAACAGGCTTAGGAGCTGGTGGTTGAGCCATACGAATGAAGTGGTCAACTACTTCCACATGCACTTTCTCCCTTGGCGGCGGTGGCGGGTTCGGTCCAAAATGGGCGTTGAGTTCTGCCTGCACTATGGCATTGGTTTGCTCCTCGATCCTGTCGTAAGCCCTCACAGGAAGAGGAGTAGTGAGGTTTGGACCATATTTATATCGCTTGCCTCCGCCTGTACTTCCTGTACTATGACCTCGACTCGTACCGCTACACACCATAGCTGCGGGGTGTCTCTTCTGCGATTGCTGAGGCGGCGAAGACGGCTGACGGGGCTGAGTTGGACGAGGAGGAGTGGCCTGAAGCTGTGCCGGACTTGCAGTGGCCTGAGGTTGTGCCGGACTTGGAGGAGGAGTGGACGTCTGATGCTGTGCCGGACTTGGAGGAGGAGTGGCCTGACACTTTGCCGGACTTGGAGGAGGAGGAGTGGCCTCATGCATTGGTGGACTTGGAGGAGCGGGAGTCTGCTGACTCGGTGGCGGACTTCGAAAGATGATGCAATCCTTTCTCCATAGGATGACATGATGTATGGCCTCTCCCAATGTGTGCTCGTCGTCACCTCCAGGAATGTCAAGCTGTAGCTCCGAATATGGGTCCACCACCTCATCAACCAAGACACGAGCATAGCCCGCTGGAATAAGTGTAGCTCGCAGTTAGTGTTCTCCGTGATGTCATCCATGGGGTATCTATCCAGCACTAGTGCGTCGCCCGGGGCGGAACCCACGCTGCTTCTCGGCATGGATGGGGCGATGGTATCCCATGCTGGATCATCCGCTAGCTGCTGCAGCTGCTGAGACCCCCTTTGCTAGCTAGTGAGTCGATCTGCTCTTGCTGCCGCTGGAATTTAGCGGCCAATTCCGCTTGACTTGCTTCTAGGCCTTGAAGGCGTTCATAGTCCCGCTTCCTCTGCTCCTCCTCCATCTTCCTCTTCTTCTCCTCTGCAATCTTCTTTCTCGCACGAGTTCTGTAGTCGGCGTTCCAGTCCGAAAACCCCTCATACCACGGAATAGCGCCCTTGCCTCGTGTTCTTCCCGGGTGTTCAGGATTTCCCAGGGCACGCGTAAGCTCGTCGTTCTCTCTGTTGGGCTGGAACACCCCCGATCGAGCCTCTTCTATTGCAACAAGTAGCGCATCGTCGGCTCCGTTCAGACATGCCTTCGTCGAAACATTGCCTGTCTTCGGGTCCAACTCCCCCCCATGCGCATAGAACCAAGTCCTGCACCTGGGGGGCCAGCTCTTAGTAACTGGAGTGACACTTGCATTCTCCATCTCTTTCTCAGACTTATCCCACTTAGGCATTGCCACCGCGTAGCCACCTGGCCCCAGCTTATGGAACTTATTCTTTTTTCGGCATTCTTCTTGTTTATTCTCGACCGAAGCTAATTCTGAATCCTTGAATTTCACCAAATCGTCCCAATGAGCACTTTGATTCTCTAGTATCCCCTCGAATACTGGAGTCTTCCTTCCTTCCTTGACGTACTTCTCCCACGTCGTTCTCTTGTGGTTCTTGAATGCAACCGCCATCTTCCTAAAAGCAGCGTCCTTGACTTTCCGCACATCTGCTTCTGTGAAATTATCTGGTAGGGTGAAATGTTCCATGAAAGTATCCCAAAGCAGTTTTTTTTATTCTCGTCGACAAAAGTAACATTTGGACGTGGCTTTGCTGGCTTTCTCCATTCTTGAAGGGAGATCGGGAGTTGGTCCTTCACAAGAACTCCGCACTGACGAACGAACTTGTCCGCAATCTTCTTAGGCGCTAATGGTTCGCCATTAGGTTGGAATGCCTCGATATTGTACTTTACGCCCTCCTTCAACTTTTTGTTCGGGCCTCGTTTCGTCCTTTTGCCTGAAGATTTGCTCGATCCGGATGGCTGAAAGAAGAAAGATCGATTCATTAATATATCTTCAACTCATTTAAAACATGCGATGATCACCAGATTCCTGCTTATATAAATATATATACCTCGCCGGTGTTTGTTGTTTCAGGATCAACATGTTCTTCGTCGTAATTCATGACTTCATCTTCTCGGTCGTCGTGATCGAATATCATATCACCCTCTCCGGTGTTGTTTAGAAATTCGGAGCCGTCATAATCTTCTTCATTCTGATCATCATTTGGCCCGCGTATTATATCGAACATGGTCTGTTCTCCCTCTCTGTTGGTATTGTCCGCCATAGCTTTCATTTAACTATGCCAAAAGAAATATAAAACAATTTAGTATTCAAATTACATCGTCTCTAATAATAGATATAATCTCGAATACATCGTCTCGAATAATAGATATAATCTCGAATACATCGTCTCGAATAATAGATATAATCTCGAATACATCGCCTCGAATAATAGATTTTGATAACTAACATTTTTTTAATGATTGGATTTTGATAACTAAAATTTCTAACATTCTATAACATTTCTAACAATGCTATATATAACTAACATTTCTATAACATTTCTAATATTTCTATAACTAAAAAAAAGAAAAATTTCTAACTTTTTTATAACTATTTCTATAACTAAAAAACAGAAAAAATTCTAACAATTCTAACATTTCTAACAATTCTAACATTTCTAACTATTCTAACAATTCTAACATTTCTAACTATTTCTAAAAAACAGAAAAATGTCTAACAATTTCTGAAAAACAGAAAAATCTATAACTAAAAATGTATGTGTGTGTGCGCGCTCACCGGCCGGCGAGGCGAGAGGCGACGGGGGGCGCGCAGCGACGGGGACGGCGATGGGCGCGGCGACGACGGGGCGGCGACGACGGGGACGGGGACGTACGGGCCGGGGCGGCGACGACGACGGGGACGGTGACGACGCGGCCGGGACGGGGCGGCGGTGACAACGGGGATGACGGGGACGGGACGACGGGGCGGCGACGACGGGGACGAGGCGGCGATGAGGGATATGGAGACGACGGGGGCGGCGGGCGACGGTGCAGAGGAGAAGAAGCAGACGGAGAGATGAGAAACTGACGAAATTTTGAAGTGTTTTCTTATATAGAACCCACTTTTAGTACCGGTTGGAGCCACCAACCGGTACTAAAGGTCTGTTTTGGCTAGCCCAAGCGGCGGGAAGCGACCCCCTTTAGTACCGGTTGGTGGCTCCAACCGGTACTAAAGGCCCCCTTTAGTACCGGTTGGTGCCACGACCCGGTACTAAAGGGTGTGCGCTGCCAGGCGAGGGGCACAAAAGTTTAGTCCCACCTCGCTAGCCGAGGGGCACTCGCACCTGCTTATAAGCCCCGCCGTCGCTGCTGTCTCGAGCTCCTCTCTTAAGCAGGCCTACTGGGCCTACCTCTTCTGCGATGCCCTGTTGGGCCTACTGGGCTAGCGGGCCTGCATCCTAGCCCAACTTGAATTTGGGTTTTTAGTCGTATGCAGGTCGCTGTGGCCCAGTAGGTGGGCTTTTTTTCTTATTTTTTTGCTTTATTTATTTTTGTGAATAACTTAACTTTGAAAATAGATTTTTCAGTGATTCTTTTTTCTTATGTTTAATATTAGTGTGTTTTATCATTATATTCAATTTGGTAATGCTTAGGTTATTTAAAAAATGAAATGCCTTTGTAACGGATGAGTTTTCGTCCGAAACCCTGATACTTCGAAACAGATTGTCCATTTTGTACACAAAGTGCATCCAGTTTTTGCGGTAACCCTCTCTACTTTTTTGCACATGCTATGTGGGTGAAATTATGATACCATGCCAACTTTCATCCTTTTCTAAGTTTATTTGAAATGCTTTTCAATTTCAGGGTCAATTAGCTGAAAAAATCAGTAAATGCATGAAAGAATTTGCTTGCACATAAAATTTCTTCGCGTTTCAAATGCCAAAACACATAACTAGCTACCCTAACTATTACAGAGATTCCCTCCTGGGTGTGAATCACAGAAGAGAATGATGATAGTTAAGCCGATCACATCCCAGATCTTTGGGTGTGAAACTTTTTCTTCGCGTGTGTCCTTTTGCGTCGTAGCCATGGAAAATCTTCATCATTTAACGGGATGCTCGGGTCAATATTCACTGTGAAGGGAGCAATTTCATCAAACTTTTCATAATCTTCTGACTTGTCTGTCTTGTCATCCACTCCCACGATGTTTCTCTTCCCAGAAAGAACTATGTGCCGATGTGTCATAATCACGTGGCAATCATGAGACTTTAGGTTCTGGAACTTTTTCTCTGCCATGTTTATTATTCCCTTTATATTCGACGAGAAGCCAGACGGTACCTTAATACTGAGCAGGCATTCAAAGAAGATTTCCTTCTCTTCTTTGGTAAGAGCATAGCTTGCATGACCCTGATGTATGCCGTCTTTTTCCGTGCATACGTTGCTGGTCCTCCTATGCCTTAGGTGTATCTTTTGTCTTCCCATACACGCCCAAGAAGCCAAGCAGGGTCACACAAAGATTCTTCGTCACGTGCATCACGTCGATTGCGGAGCGGACCTCGAGGTCTTTTCAATAGGGCAGGTCCCAAAATATAGATTTCTTCTTCCACATGGGTGCGCGTCCGTCAGCGTCATTCGGAACAGGTTGTCCATCAGGACCCTTTCCAAAGACCACCTTCAAATCCTTGACCATATCATGTACATCAGCACCAGTACGGTGGCGAGGCTTCGTCCGGTGATCCGCCTCACCTTTGAAATGCTTGCCTTTCTTTCTTACGGGATGCCTGCTCGGAAGAAATCGACGATGTCCCAGGTACACATTCTTATTAGCCAAATATATACTGTCGGTATCGTCCAAACAGCGCGTGCATGCACGGTATCCCTTGTTTGTCTGTCCTGAAAGGTTACTGAGAGCAGGCCAATCATTGATGGTCACGAACAGCAACGCCTTTAGGTCAAATTCTTCCCCCATGTGCTCATCCCACGCACGTGCACCTGTTCCATTCCACAGTTGTAAGAGTTCTTCAACTAATGGCCTTAGGTACACATCAATGTCGTTGCCGGGTTGCTTAGGGCCTTGGATGAGCACTGGCATCATAATGAACTTCCGCTTCATGCACAACCAAGAAGGAAGGTTATACAAACATAGAGTCACAGGCCAGGTGCTATGGTTGCTGCTCTGCTCCCCAAAAGGATTAATGCCATCTGCGCTTAGACCAAACCATACGCTCCTTGCGTCATCTGCAAACTCCTTCCCGTACTTTCTTTCGATTTTTCTCCACTGCGACCCGTCAGCGGGTACTCTCAACTTTCCGTCTTTCTTACGGTCTTCTCTGTGCCATCGCATCGCCTTGGCATGCTCTTTGTTTTGGAACAAACGTTTCAACCGTGGTATTATAGGAGCATACCACATCACCTCGGCAGGAATCTTCTTCCTGGGGCGCCGGCCCTCGACATCACCAGGGTCATCGCGGCTGATCTTATAGCGCAATGCACCACATACCGGGCAAGCATTCAAATCCTCGTACTCACCGCGGTAGAGGATGCAATCATTAGGGCATGCATGTATCTTCTGCACCTCTAACCCTAGAGGGCAGACAACCTTCTTTGCTTCGTACGTACTCTCGGGCAATTCGTTGTCCTTTGGAAGCATATCCTTTATCACCTCTAACCCTAGAGGGCAGACAACCTTCTTTGCTTCGTACGTACTCTCGGGCAATTCGTTGTCCTTTGGAAGCATATCCTTTATCATTACCAGCAACTTTCCAAATCCCTTGTCAGATACACCATTCTCTGCCTTCCATTGCAGCAATTCCAGTGTGGTGCTCAGCTTTTTCTTGTCACCTACGCAATTCGGGTACAACAATTTTTTATGATCCTCTAACATGCGCTGCAACTTCTTCTTCTCCAAATCACTTGCGCAGTTTCTCTTTGCATCGGCAATGGCCCGACCTAGATCATCAACGGGCTCATATGATGCCTCTTCTTCAGCTTCTTCCCGCATTGCCGGCTCAGCTTCTTCCCGCATTACCGGCTCAGCTTCTTCCCCCATTGTTGTATCATCGTATTCAGGGAACCCATGGCCAGGATAGCTGTCGTCGTCCTCTTGTTCTTCATTGTCTTCCATCATAACTCCTATTTCTCCGTGCTTGGTCCAAACATTATAATGGGGCATGAAACCGGACTTAAACAGGTGGACGTGAATGGTTCTTGACGTAGAGTAATTGTGACCATTCTTACAGCGAGCACATGGACAAGGCATAAAACCATCCGCCCGCTTGTTTGCCTCAGCCGCAAGCAGAAAAGTATGCACGCCCTCAACGAACTGGGGAGAGCATCGGTCATCGTACATCCATTGCCGGCTCATCTTCATTACACAACACCGAATAGACCAAATTAATACAAGTTCATACATAAAGTTCATACAACACTTAAATGCAACAAACAAATAACTCTCTAGCTAAAGCATTTAAATTTCTATACCTCCTAGAAAAAATTTCTATGTCAACTTGATGGGCATAATTTGTCATAAACACGAAATGCAACTAGTTTTAAAAGAGAATATACATACCACATCCGAATCATAACAAGGACTAGGGCCGACGGGGACGGATATCAAAACCATGGCACTATATGTATAACAAACAACGTACGGGTAAGATAATTATACGAGTAACTATATATCCAAATCACACAAACATCAATTTTTATATAAAATTTCATGAACTAGAGGCTCACCACAAGGTGGTGTCGGCGACGGGATGGTGCGGGCGATCGACGGTGGCTACGATGGAGATTCAGAAGGCACTAAGTAAACCACACCTACATATGCAAACTAAGTGTTATTTTTAACCTCAAATTGCATATAAATCAAATACTAGCACATATATATATATATATATATATATATATATATATATATATATATATATATATATATATATATATATATCTCCCAAATTACTAAACTCACAAATTAATCACTATATAAAGCATTGCAAGAGCTAATCTAGCAATGAGAGATGAAAGGACAAAGTTGCTAACCTTTGTGATCATTTGAATGGATGGGGGCCTTCAAATCTTGACAAATTTTGGGCAAAATGTGTGATGAGCTCGAGAGGAAGAGGGGAAGAACAGAGAGGAGAGGGGAAAGGGGAAGAACAGAGTGAGCTCGGGTGGACGAAGGGTCTATGTAGGACGACCTTTAGTACCGGTTCGTGCCAAGAACCGGTACTAAAGGGGCTGGAGGGGCACCTGTCTGACAACATCCTGCCACCACTCTCATTAGTACCGGTTCGTGGCACGAACCGGTGCTAAAGGTTCACCACGAACCGGTACTAATGAAAGCGGCCCGGCTAGCCGTTGGAACCGGCACTAATGTATACATTAGTGCTGGCTCAAATACAAACCGGCACTAATGTGCTTCACGTTTGACCCTTTTTTTACTAGTGAAAGGTCCCAGTCGAACCAGGACTGATGCCTGCCGAGCCCGACCGGCGTCTTAGCCACTCGAACCGGGACTGATACTAACACGACCGGGACTATTGCTCCCATCCGGCTAGAACTAAAGTCCTGTTTTCTACTAGTGCCCCTTCGTTCCGGTCACACAACTGAAGTCCTCACTGTGCCAACCTCACCCACCCCCTGCCCCACCATGGATGGCTGACGCGCGAGTTCAGCTAGAGACCACCACGTAGCATTTCCGCCAAAAGTACGTGCTGGATGAGCACTTCCGTTTTGTCAACTAGGACTGGGAAGAGCATTTTTTCATTCACGCACTTGACGAGTCCCTGGTCGGGCCACCAGGGATAGTCCCGGAGTCCCCATCAAAGCTTCACAAGGAGGGGGCAGCCAGCCTTTCGTGTGTGATGGTAATAGGGTTAGGAATACATTTAAAGTTTGTCTCCGTTCGGAACCGACGTGGAAATGGTGTCATCATCAATGTTAAATAAGCACTTACTCTTCACCCTCATCTTAGTGATGCCTCTTTGCATTGTCGGGAGGCGTGTGAAAAATGGTGTGTTCACAGATCAAATTCTTTGAGTCTTGTATTTCCTTTTCTAAGTTTTTCTTGGCCGTGTTGTCTTGCGGAGTGGATAAAGTGGTTAGCCAGTGTCAACCCCGTCGGGGAGCCTGAGAGACTCTTCCTGACCAAACTAGGCTCCTCCGGACATGCTCTTGGATGCTACTCTCCGAGACGGTGATTTGACGAAGATCGCGGTCGCAGGCCACTTCTGGTTTACATTAACAACTTATCAACCACTGCTACTATGAGGTCCTAATTTTTATTTTACAAAAAACTCCTAATTCTAAACAAGTTTGCTCCGCTAAAATGGTGGCCAAGAGACGCCAACGAATTTTGTTCACGGCAGGCTGCCGATGGTTGTAAGAGGAAGCAGTCTTCGGCGCAAATAATTTTCATGTATTTTTAAATTTCTATTGGTGTGTTCAAAATTTTTGTGACACTTAAAATATGTTCACGTAGCCTCTTAGGGCATCTCCAACACCAACCCGCAAAAACTGATGTTCGGACACGGATACGGGAGCCAGCCATCCAACCATAGCCATAAACGTCAGTCTGTTAAATTTAATTCATCAAAAAAAGTACTAAGCTAAATAGTCTTCCATCAAACATGTCATGATTCCTACAAAACACCTAGCTTTTTATTTGGCGGAAGGCAAACCATGTTTCCGGCCAAACATCTAAACATCAATGATTTAATCACTCTATTTGGTGTGCCTTCCGCCAAATATACTTGAAACATCCATGATATAATATGTGCCTTCCGCCGATAGTTTAATAATGACTATTTTGTGTGCTTCCGCCAAATATCAAGCCAGCCAGCCACACCTTCCTTCATATTTGTGTTGGATTTGTTATATGGATGTCCGGACTCCCGCAAACTTTGTCTACATTTGTCTTGGATTTGCCGAAATAATACGTTCGAATTGCTCGACGGACCGATACAAGACAGCGTTGAATGACAAACAGTATCCAAACAGCACAGTCCGGAAACATGTGTGGGTTTAAGGGTCCGCTTTAAAGATGCATTAGGAAAAACAGATCCTGTAAAACTGAAGAGAACTACACCGTTCATTTAAAATTAGACATTGCCATGTTGTCTTATTCATAGTATAATGTGTCCACCACACATATAGACTACTAGCAGTAGCCGGCCATCCATTTTTATTTTATTCTTACACAACACTCGACGAAGTTGATCGCGTGATCAATGGCGTGCTAGTTACCACCGGCGGCAACAGCCTCTGACGGCGTGCACGCAGGAGGGAAGGCTCCAAAGTAGCTGTCGATGCAGACGCGGCGGGAAGGGTGCGACCTGGCCGGCAGGCAGGTCTTGCAGGTCGGAGCACACTCGTCGACCTCGTCCCCGCAGCGGCACGTCGGCGGGTTGGACTTGGTGCACGTAGGCGAGTCGCAGCACTCCCACGGCCTGCAGATGGGCCCGGGGAGGCCGACGTACTGGTCTTGGCAGACGAGGCGGGACGGGTCGGCCATGGACGGCCCGCAGGACTTGCAGGTGGAGGGGCACTCGAAAACCTGGTCCATGCAGCGGCAGATCGGCGGTTCGGAGCGGGTGCACACCGCCTGGTCGCAGCACTTCCACGGCCTCTTCTTGGCCGCCATGGCTGCTTCGTCTGCAACTGCAAGCCCTCAGTTAATCAGTTTCGGATCTTCATGGACGCATGAAAGAAGCCAGGAACCGGAGAAGAAAGGAGTTGACGCACGCGCACCTTGGCCTTGGCTCGGCAGGAGAATGTCGCCCACGTCGCCGGCGACGAGCAGGGCTGCCTGCAATGCAAGCATCAGCAGGATGCTAGGAACGATGCATCGCTTCATCCCCATGGCGTGTGTAGTGAGCTTGCTTGTGCGTGTGAAGCTGGCTATGGCAGCCAGCCGTATATGTAGCCTTGTGACACCGATGGATCACCTAACGCGTGGACACGTGCACATATGCATGGATGTGAATGATAAAAAAAAATAAAACCAACCCAAGGGCTAACCCTCATTGTCTTTTCTTTATAGGAGAAACTCCGTAAGTACCGAGCGCCCATTCCGGGATTCGAACTCGGATGGGCTGGCAGCAACCTCAGCTGCCCAGCCAACGGGTCGACGCCCCGTCCTCGTGGATGTGGATGATGACTAGACAGATCACAGACAGCCGTACATCAGTACATGCAGTCACGTGAACCACGTTCTCCCTTCCCTTGATTGCAGCATGGGTACGTACCCTGATAATGAATGAATTGCAGGTGACAACGAAATCGACTGGATCCAATGCACTAACTTTTGGGCCCACACCGGACCTCACTTGTGGGCTGGCTAATCGATCGTTCGAAGGGCCGGCCTTTCTCGATGGAGGGTCAAGCTGGGTAAAATAAACAGTGCCACGCAGACCAATTTACTGCAGGGGCTGAACCACAAAAAAGATGTAGTACAGTACGCGGGAAAACACCAAATAGAGCCTGGGTTTCTTGAAGCATCTTTCCTAGGACTGATTTTGTTTATGATTTAGTTAAGCATTTTTTTGCTTAACCTGATTTGAACCATTTCTGTTTCACTAGTTTAGTTTGCAATGGTGCATCCTATTGAAATAATGATTTGCAAACTTGATATTTGTGATATGTGAAATTGGTGAAACAATTGAAATATAACTTTTGACAAGTGAAATAGTTGAAATAATTGCATATTATCGAAATATCTGTGCGGAACTGTTTGGCTCAATATTTGAAACTCCTTTTTTTCAATGTATGAAACTGGTTGTTTCAATATTTGAAACTATGTTCTCCAATATCTGAAATCACAAATTTTCAAATTAAATAGTTTATCAAAGTAGTCATCAAAAAAATATTTTTAAATAGTCAGAAAATAATAATTGTGAATTTTGAACATATTGAAATTGTTTTTAAAACCAATTTACATGATTTTAATATTTGAATCGAAAGTTTGCCTTTCTTTGGAAACAC
>NC_041384.1:24763346-24774553 GCF_002162155.2 Triticum dicoccoides
GGTGGGAGGGAGACATAAACGAGCTGTTGTAGGGATAGATGTTTTTTCTTTTGACAGGTCTGTAGGGATAAGATGTTTTTTTTTCTTGACGGATCTGTAGGGATAAGATGTTCTATTTTAGGGGTTGTAGGGATAAGATGTGATGGACCAGCTAAGGACAAGACGGGGTCGGCCTGTTAGATTGAAATACCAACGTGAGGTAAACATGGGAAAGCCCCGTCTCATAATGTAAAACGTTTTTTTGACACTAACTAGTGTAGTATCAAAAACGTCTTATCTTATAGGGCGCATGGAGTACATGCTATGGTATGCCAGGACCATTTCGTGCCCGATGCAAGACATAACTCAGTCTCTAGGCTCGAGGTAGTGGGCCTGCCCAGTACTGTAGTTCCTCTGGCTCAATTATTTTTCTTTTTCTTCTTGGTATTTTTGGTTATCGGTGTTTTGCGTTTCTCGGTTTCTTCCCTGGTTTTCTTTGGTTTTTTTTGTTTCTTCACTGATTTTTGTATTTTCCTTCCTATTTTTCAACACATGTCTAGTTTTTTGAATACACATTATTTTAGTATACATGTGGAACCTATTTTTGACAAATGTTGAACATTTGTCAAATATACGATATGTTTTCAAATACCTGTTTTCAACATTTTTTCAAGTATATGTAAAAGATTTTTCAGATAAATGTTGACATTTTGTTGTGCGACGAAACATTTTTTAGAACCAGTCAAACTTTTATCTTTATGATGTATATATGTTTTTAAATTTTTATGAACTTTCTTTGAAACATATTATAATTTTTCATAAAATATTGATGTGGATTGGAGGGCGGTGGTGAGGATTTCTATGCGTGGGCTTTTGATGCTTCGGGCAACTACACTGTTAAGACAGCATATCGCACTCTCGTGACTCAGAAAGAGCGTCTTGCTCTAGAGGAAGGGTCGGTTGCCGGTACTTCAAGGAATGATCAACAGATGTGGAAGGCTCTTTGGAAGCTCAACGTGGTGCCAAAGGTACGGGTGTTCTGGTGGCGAGTTCTACGAGGAATTTTACCTGATGAACACACTCTCAACTTGAGGCACATTGCACAAATAAATAGATGCAACATCTGTTTAGTTATGGAGGAAGATCTACAACATGCATTAATGCTATGCTCTCATGCCAAACGTTTCTGGGCGGTAGCCCGCGCTTGGTTTGATATTCGGCTGCCCAGGTTACATCCTAGCTCGTGGGCAAGGGACATTCTATGTCACCAAATGGTAGATGATAAGGACCGGCCAAAAATCATTACCATTATGTGGTCTATATGGCATTCACGGAACAGAATTAAGCATGATCAGGAGGGTCTTGATCCTATGATTTCCTTGCGATCCATCAAGGTTTCACTAGCTCTGTTGGAATTGCCACGTAGTGCAGCAAAAATTCTACCAGGTTATGGTTGGAAGCCACCGGACTCGGGCATTGTCAAGATTACAACAGAAGGGGCTATCAACTTTGAAGATATTGTAGCGGTGCAGGTGGCATCGCTCGATCCACTTATGCATACCTGGGAGCATGGTGTAAGCCGCACCTGGGGATCTCGGATCCACTAATCGCGGAGGCATTGGCAATGCTTGAGGGGGCTCGTTTCGCAAGCCTGCGAGGACTCACACATGTGATCATGGAGCTGGACTGCCAGGAGTTGGTGCAACTCTGGAATACTCGCCACAATTCTCGTTTAATTGTGGCTCCAATCTTACTTGAAATTGGAGAGCTAGTTAGCAATTTCTCTTTATTTAATGTACTTCATATAAATCGTTCGGCTAATGTTCCGGCTCATCTCTGTGCTAAACATGCTTGCACATTGAATGTGACCGAATGCTGGCTCGATGTGATACCTAGCTTTCTAGTGACCAGCTTGATGGCTGATTGTCCTAGGTCTGCTGTGATTTAATAAAGCTCTCTTGATTGCCGCAAAAAAACAAGGAGACTAAGAGAAGCTGAAGGGAGAAAGTGATATAGCTTTCAGCCAAGGGCCCACAGCCCTCGACAGGCTTTCCAATAGAGCGAACGAAGTCGACAAAAAAATATATGAAAAACCTTCCAGTTGATTCCTGCCCATGGCCGCCAAGCCACACAAATTTTGAAAAAGAAATCAACAACCATGGATTTGACTGGCATTAATTAAAAATCAGGTGCTCGATCATTAGCAAAAGCCTAACGAAAATGAAGGTGGGGGTGTGATCCTGATAAAAAAAGAAAATAAATTTGCCGCTTGGTTTAGAGATAACATAGTTATTCTTGGTATTTATTTTAGAAACTAGCAAAGTGCCCTTGCGTTGCAACGGATGCAAGATAGGATAATGAATTTTCACATACTCTAGAGAAAATCACCCTATTTTTGGTATATACATCACTAAAAGTATGTTAGGTTTTGCCCAAAATTTATTTTTCATATATGTTTGGATGAGATGGGGAGGAACGGAGATTTCTAAAGAGACTAAGGGGTTCTTTGCAAATATAGATCAAAATGGCAGGCTGGGGAGTAGCCAGGCCCGAGGTAACTAGGGCCATGGCATCCGGCGTGGCTATCCACCCATTCATTGACTGTAGCAACTTCTAGTAATAAGGACACTGTAGCTAGTGTAACTTAGGCTGTTGGCCCGGGGCGTCGGCCAACGATGGTTACGCCACTGGTGACATGGGTCATTTTGCAAAAATATGATAGCTTGCCTCGCATGTGTTAGATGTAGACAGGTGGTTAGAAATGACGGATGGCAGACACACAATCCTTACGAAGTGGGTCTTTTATAGGAGCAGAGATATATATTTTCCCTGAGAGTTTTAGCGAGACCATGTGAGATCAAACGATCACACTATTCACCAGGTGGGACATGTGGTAAGCAACTTCAACTTGTCGGGAAGAAAACCACACCATTCATAATTGAAATATTTCAACATGCAGACGCTCGACTCGTCATTATTCATGCATGCATGCTTGTCTGATCACCATTCAGGCAAGCAGTAGCGGTAGCAGGCCAGCCAGCCGGCCATCCATTTTTTATTTTATTTTATTGTAATTTGTAACACATTGCATGCAGGGGAAATTCAAGTGCACTCTTGATGGCGTTGATCAACGCAGGTGCTAGTTATTACCGCCGGCGTGGGCGGCCTCGGTGCACTTGCGACCTGGGAAGCCGTTGTACCAGTCGTTGCAGACGTGGCGGAACGGGTTCAAGATGGACACCCCGCAGCTCTTGCAGGTTGCAGCGCACTGCTCGACCTCGTCCACGCAGCGGCACATCGGCGGGTATGACCTGGTGCACAGAGCCATGTCACAGCACTCCCACGGCTTCTCCTCCTCTGCCGCCGCCGCTACGAGGGCGTCGTCGTTGTTGTCGCCGGCGACGGTGTTGTAGGTGCACTTGGGCCCGGGGTCGCCGTAGTACCGGTCTCCGCAGACGCGGCGGAATGGGTTTGAGACGGACGGCACGCAGGCCATGCAGGTGGAGGCGCACTCGTCGACCTCGTCCAGACAGATGCAGATTGGCGGCAAGGACCTGGTGCATATGGTGTTGTCGCAGCAATCCCATGGCCTGGAAGCCGCCGCCGTTCCCACTTGCCCTGCAAGCCCTCAACGAGCTGACGGCTGTGAGCATGTGATGATGAGGTTCTATAAGGACTAGAGAAAAGAGTTCACGCACGCATGCATCGCCGTACCTTTGCCTTCGGTCGGCATGAGAATGGTGCCCACGTCGTTGGAGACGGCAACAGCGGAGGGGCGGCCGGCGACGAGGACGGCGGCCTCAAGTGCGAGCATCAGCAGGATGCATCTCTTCATCTTCATGGTTGCAGATTAGTCAGCTTTGCTTCTTCGGCCGCCTTTACCAAGTCTTGCTGTGAGTTTGAAGCTGGCTAGCAGCCCGCCCGTATATATAGCCGTGTGAGTGTGACACCGATCGATCACCCAACGCATGGCCCGTCACCATTAATTGCTAGCCAATCAGAAGATTAGGACACGTCCGCGTGGCAGATCTCCACCATGGTAGGTAGATCGACATAATGTCCAGTAAGGCCATGCAGGCACGAGAAGCACGCTCTCTATGGTTCTTCTGTTTCAATTTTTTTAGAAACACTTATAATTTTATTCTTACTCATCACTATTAGAGGTACACACTGCTTTGGATACAAGATCCAAACAAAAATACAAAGTAACTCCTATAACTAAGAATTAAAGTGCAATCTCTTGGAAACACCTTCTTCGTGATATCAATCTATACTAGAAGAAATACTCCCAAGTCTTCTTCTTTTTTGTCGGTAAAGAGTCTTCTATAGACTCGGTCAAACATAAACAAATTTAACTTGGAACAAACCCAGAACTTCAACTATCCTTGAACGATGTAGTATCTACTATGAGCACGATATATGGATCGAAATATATAAAGAGATGTACTAGTAATTAAATCATAAAAAACAATCTGACTATCAATTAGGTGAACTAATTAACACAACGGGTAGATCTTTGTAACTAGGTCAAATATGTGCATGACTATATTTGTCAATGGATCTCAGTGCAATGATAAATCTAGCATATGTCGTGCCATACTCCCGATCCGGCTTTTGCTGCATAGCAATCAATCTACTTTCTGTCACCACTCTACCCCAGCCAACATTCTCCTTTCGGTCCTTCTCTCTATATATCCGCCTTAGACATTGTGGATTACTACACGTCTCGCTTGCCTATTTCGGCGCATCGTGCGATTCTACGGCCCTTCCCGTTACCATGCATCATACTCTCCTCGCTACCTTGATACCATTGGTTTCTTCACAGTAGCCGAGATTCGCCGTCATCACCAGCAACCAACATTTACATGGGCTCTGGAATATGAGTCAATTCATTGTCGCTGGTATTATGTTTGTATTTCTTTTGTTGATTGTTGTACTCCCGTAGG
Organism: Triticum dicoccoides; assembly: GCF_002162155.2. Classification (NCBI taxonomy): domain Eukaryota; kingdom Viridiplantae; phylum Streptophyta; class Magnoliopsida; order Poales; family Poaceae; genus Triticum; species Triticum dicoccoides. Next base: position 24,768,272 of record NC_041384.1, read on the forward strand.
CGGCTTGATTTGTATTGGTGTAGTTGTTTACTATTATGTTGTAAAAATGTGGATGCTAATTTATATTGTTGAAGTTAACGACGTTGCAACATGTTCTTTTACGTTCATTTGTTTCGTTTTTATTGCTTACCGTACATGAATATGGCATGTGTATTTGCCATTCTTGTTGCATAAAGGAATAAGGCCGGAAACACGCTTTGTTCACATTGCCACAATCATAGCATGTAATCTTTCCTTGTAAGTGTAGACATTGACAACGATTTAATTTGTGGAACAACTGGATTGTAGTTCATTGACTCGAAGCAAAAGGGAATAATAATAATACCAGAAAATAAATTAAGATGGGTGTAACAGGAATTTAATAGCCCGCAAAGAAAAAACATACCATGCTTTCGAATGAAATCATAAACCATAGCCAGTTTAATGGATTTTTTTAGGACTGTAAAAACAATGTGAAATATTTAAGTATGGTGTAAAAGTGAAATTCACTTTAGTGACATATGCATCTATGATCGATATATCGAACTTCATGGTCAAAGCATTATCTAGACTTCTAAATACAGTTGTATGTACCTCCTAAATGTTTTGAAATTGTATTCACGTCCTAGAATCTATATTTCTTGCGACCATAAAATTGGATTCGTTTGCTATATGTATACTACTCTTTCCATCTCAAAATAATGGTCTCAACTTTAGTATAACTTTGTACTAAAGTTAATACAAAGTTTAGACACTTATTTTTGAGACGGAGGGAGTATATTATATCTCAGGTCCAAAAAATCATGTCGTCAAGATATGTAATAGATATTAGTACGTAAATAGAGGTTTTATTACAGACCATAAAATTGGATTTCTTGAAGAAAATGTTTTCCTTCAGTTTACCCTAAATTACATAATTTTGCTGTCGTCCATGTTTTAATGGGAGGCAGAGGGGGTGTTGCTAGGACGATCCTGATGAGGCTACAGGATTGAGTGGTCCGAGTCCTTATCCTGATCTCTCTTGAATTTGTTAGTTGTAGTCATTAATTTCTCGATAAACCTGCTGGCTGTCAGCTCCTTTTCAAATTGGTCCTCGCCCTGTTTGAGATTGGACCCCATAGTCCAGACCATGCATAGTTCCCATCATATGAGTCTGGGTCCTTCGTGATCCTTCCTCTGTTAAAAAATAAACAAATTCTAGTAGCTTTTTTCTAGCTATAGGATCCGAGTGTCATCCATACCAGGCCATATAAGAGCATCTCCAGCCACGCCCCCAACAGGCCCCTCCAAGTCCGCTTTTTAGCGCCGGCGCCAAAAAATCGGCCTAGTCGCGCCCCCACGAGCCTGTTTTTCATCGGATTGGGCCGAAATTGGTGCCGACGCACCCAACCCGAACCCGGCGAGCTGGGGGGCGCCGGCGCGAACGTTTTGGCGCCAAAGAGTGGCGGGACCGGCGCGTCAGCGAGACGAAGGCTGGTCGTCCTCATCGTCTCGGTTTTCTCGCGGGGAATCAATGCCAAGGCTGCCGCCGGTCAGCCTGCCATTGATTCACGGGCGGCGAAGTGCGGCGACGCTGCCCCGCCTTCCGCCACGCGTTCGCACGCGGCCACCCCTGAGCCGCTATAAAAGGCGAACCTGGCCGCGCCGGTGAGGCACCCATCTCCTCCTCCTCGCCTCCGCACTTCCTCCCCTCTCTCTCTCTCTCCCCGGCAACCTTGAGCGCGAGGTACCCCGGTGACGCGACGGCGGCCATCGGTTTCGACCGCCGCTTGCTGCATGAGTGGGAGGCCTACCTCCTCCACGAGGCCAACTACCCCGCGCCGCCCGACGTCCGCGCTCCGTCGCGGTGGAGGCTCAGCGCCGGCGGGGTCCCTGTCCCCCCTCTGCCCGTCCCTGAGACACCCGCCTATTTCCACGCCGAGATCGAGCGTGCGCGGGCGTCCCTGACGGCCGAGGAGCGGGCGCTCCTGGAGTACGCCACCGGCAACCACGCGGCGTGGGCCGCGTACTTCAGACGCCGGCATGAGGAGCGGCTCGCCTCCACCAACAATGCGCCGACGCCGCACGGGCGCAACAACAGCGAGGGCCGCCGCCTGTGGTGGGGCGTCCCGGCCCGCACGCTCAGCGGCGTCCTCGCGCACCTCGAGGGCGGGAACAACCCGCTGTTCGAGTACCCGACCGCTCGGGGCGGCGGCGCGTGGCTGCCGAGGAGGATGATGGGATGGTCATCCACTAGTGCAGAACCGGGCAATAGCACCGGTTCGTAAGGCCCTTTAGTGCCGGTTCGGTAACCGGCACTAAAGTGTGGGCACTAAAGGCCCCCCCCTTTAGTACCGGTTCAGCACGAACCGGTGCTAAACGGCAACCACGTGGATTTTTTTTATATTTTTCTTGAAATAAAGCAAAAACAGCCCGCCTACTGGGCCGGCACGGCCTGCATACGACTAGAAACCCAACCTCTAGTTGGGCCAGGATGCATGCCCGTACGGCCCAGTAGGCCCCATAGGGCAGAAGACTTGCAATAGGCCTGTCGTGGTAATGATTTCGACAATAAAAGAGGGGTAGGATAAAAGAGCATGATCTATCGAGATGCATATGAGTGACACGGTGGTTTTAGCGAGTTCGGGCCTCTCACAGTGGAGATAACAACCCTACGTCTCGTGCTCCGGAGAGGCTTTGTTTTATCTGAGTATGTATCCGAAGATTACAATGTGTGTTTGAGAGAGAGGGGAGAGCGGATCTCCATGCCTGAGCTATGTCCTGAGACTAATGGTTAGAAAGAGAGAGAGGTGGAAGCAAAAAAGGCCCCTTAGAGTGGTGGGGGTGGCTTATATAGAGTGCGCAACCCCTCACCCCTTATGTTACATGGTGGAGCATCAATGCCATAATGCCTGCCCACTACAAAACCGTCATGCTGACTATTGGTCTTTGCATATTCGAGTGAGTTACACGGTCGAGTGGAATGAGCTCGTCGAGTGAAGTGTCATGCTCCGAGTGGTTGTCGCCGTCCGAGTGACTTTCAAGTTGCGGTACATCTGGACGGCGATCTGGCCCAGGGGTCCAGTACAAAGTATACGGTGTCCATGGGTAGGGCCTTTAGGTCAGGCCTGTTACCCTACCCCCAATACATGTCCTCGTCAAGGCCCACAAAGGCCTGCTTAGAGAGGAGCTCGACACGGTAGCCGCGGCGGGGCTTATAAACCGGTGCGAGCTCCTCTCAACTAGCGAGGTGGGACTAAACATTGTGCACTGCGGGTGGCAGCGCACCACCTTTAGTACCGGTTGGAGCCACCAACCTGTACTAAAGGCCACCACCTCTTTAGTACCGGTTCGTGGCACGAACCGGTACTAAAGGTTCGCCACGAACCGGTACTAATGAGCGCCGGCCGCCTAGCTGTTGGAACCGGCATTATTGGTCACATTAGTGCCGGCTCAAATACAAATCGTGACTAATGAGCTGAACATTTGACCCTTTTTTTACTAGTGATCCTCCTCTTCCTCCTCCTCCTCCCGATCCTTCTTTCACTCCTCCGGCGCGCCGGCGTTGGTCAGCGTCAAGCCAGAGCCGTCCGAGACGCCGCTCGGTAGGCGCACCCGCGGCGCCGGCCTCGTCATCAACGACGGCGGTCGTGGCTCCTCCTCCTCGGCCCCTCCTCGCCTGGTCAAGCCGAAGAGGGAGCCAGGGCTGGCGACGGTGAAGCCGGAGCCGGGGCTCGCCCCCGTGAAGCCAGAGCCTGCTCTCGCCGAGGAGGACGACGAAGAAGAGGCCGCCTTGAAGTGGGCGCGTGAGGACTACGCGCGCATGGAGCTGGACCGCCAGCGCCGCGCCCTGGAGGAGATCGCCGAACGCCGCGGTCGTGAAGCAGTGCGCCGGGGCGAGGGGTCGAGCAGCGGCGCCGGCCGTGTCAAGGAGGAGAAGCAGGAGGACGACGCCAGCGACGACTACGCCCTACTCAGCGCCTACTTCGGCCCGTAGTTTAGGGTTTTTTTCCGTCCATTTTATTCTTGTAAAAAACGTCTAAATTTCGCCGAAATATGTCGTGTTTGTTGAAATTTGGCCGTGTTTCCTGAAATTTGGCCGAACTGTGGGGACGTCTGGAGCCTGACCTGGGGCGACGGCTGGAGACGTGCTCACCTCCACGCCGAAAAAAACGACGGCTCGCCCCCAAGTGGCGATTTTCGGCGCGTCTTGGGGGCGCAACGGCTGGAGATGCTCTAAGGGCACGACCTGACCCGGCACGGCCCAACATTATAAAGGCCTGGCAAAACACGGTCTGCAAAGGCCTATTTATAAATGGAAGTGTTGTGCCGGTCCGATGGCTTTGAGGCGCAGATCGGCCTGTCACGCCAGATAAAAGGGCGGGCCCCATACGGCACAGCTGCGGGCCGACTCACAGTAATTTTTTTTGCCCGTTGGCTCATTTTGGCCCTCTCGGACCTTTTGTTTTTTTACATTGAAAAGGTAAAAAAAAGGGGCGAAAACATTGTTAAAAATGCTAAAAAACAACTCTGAAAAGGCCAAAAGGGCGCCAAACAGTGCTACAGGGGCTGCATGGGTCGCATGCCATGCTGTGGCAGGCTGGTCCATGAATAAAAGGACCATTTCATGCTAGCCTTAAGGCTGGGCTTCATGGATCGACCTTGGTCCTGGTGGGCCGGTGGCCCACCACGGCCTTGTATTCGCGTGCCATGCCGGGCCATAAATTGGTGCCCACAGGCCGGCTTTAAAAGCATGACCTATATGGCCAGATTTGGTGCCATCCCAATAGGGGCGCAATCAAGGGCGGTCGAGCCGGGGCCACTCCCTCCCCGCTCCTTCTCCAACATTTCTATCGAACCTAACTGTGTAAGCCCGTGTTAATTTTCTTTAGGTATCGGAAGTATGTGTTAATCAGAATTAAGAATAATTGGCCCCTACCAAGTGCGACTTGAAGCCCAACAAATTATTTAAAACCATCCCACCAAAAGAGAAAACTTACCGGACAACAAGTTTTATAGTTTAAAGACTCACGGGCTTGATAAAAGGAAATAAAGAAGTGCAAGATTACCCTCGACTAATCATTATTATGTTCGATTTCACACTGCTTAGAAATTTTGCTTTACTATGCTTCATGATACATGAAGATTTGCAACGTGTAAATATATAACGTCTGAGTTCAAAATTTCACAATTCTTAGAAACTACGTTGTATTATGTTTAATGGTACATGCAGATTAACAACATGTGTGAATGTATAATGCCAGTTCTATTATTTTGAATTTTGGATGCCCAGCAAGCTTTCGTTGATGGCATGAGAATTAGCAATAATGTTATTATTGCTCAGGAAATCACTCATTCTTTTAGTCTCTCCTCCTGGAAAGAACAAACTTTTATGTTGCAGATAGACCTTTCTAATGCCTTTGATAAATAGGAATGGAATTTCCTGATTAATGCTCTTATAAATCAAGTTATTAGACAATTTGCATTGTGATTTCAAAGCCACTAGAGGTGTTAGACAAGGTTGTCCTTTGTCTCCTTACCTCTTTGTTATAGCCATCTATGAGTTAGCTTCAGGCATGCATGAGGATCTTCATCAAAGAAATTTGCAAGGTTGTAACGCCCCAGATATACTTTCCATATTTGTATCCAACTCTTGCCGTCTCCGGCGCTAAGTTATATTTATTTCTCGGGTTTGGGTATGTGTCTCCGTGTGTTGTTTTTCTTTTTCGTGCATCTCTTATCATGTCGTCACGTGCATTGCATTTGCATACATGTTCATCTCATGCATTCGAGCATTTTCCCCGTTGTCCGTTTTGCATTCCGGCGCTTCGTTCTCCTCCGGTGGTCATTTCTAGTCTTCTTTCGTGTGTGGGGTTTAAACATTTCCGGATTGGACCGAGACTTGCCAAGCGGCCTTGGTTTACTACCGGTAGACCGCCTGTCAAGTTTCGGGTCATTTGGACTTCGTTTGATACTCCAACGGTTAACCGAGCGACCGAAAAGGCCTCGTGTGTGTTGCAGCCCAACACCCTCCTAATTTGGCCCAAAACCCACCAAACTCTGCTCCATGTCCTAGAGCGTTCGATCACGATCGCGTGGGCGAAAACCGCACCTCATTTGGACTCTCCTAGCTCCCTCTATGCCTATTTATACCCCCTCCATTCGGATCTCTTCTTCCCCCGTCCGAAACCCTAGTTTTAAAAAAAAGATCTATCTTCCCCGCGCCGGGCCGGACGTGTCCGCCCGCGCCGGACGTTGTCCGCCCCGCCGCCGCAGCGAATCCTGCGCCGCCACGTGGGCGCGCGCCCACTTCGCCGCCGCCAG